>NW_007233603.1:0-14976 GCF_000164805.1 Carlito syrichta | reverse complement strand
TATACTAAATAGAAAATTTTATTTCCCAAGCCAGATAAGATTTTAAAAGTATCCTTGAATATACATAACACATTTGAAATATCTTTTAAAAACCCTTTATAGGGAGTTTTGAAGATCAGGTAACCGCTATACAGACACCAAGATCCTGATTCTTTCAACTTTGGCTGATGGTCAACTTCAGCATTTTAAAATGAACACAGAAGAAGGAATTATAGAGATAATGTAGTAGTTAAAATTATGACTCCTTGGCATAAATGAACTTAAGCAAAAATTTTGAAAATAAATGACTAGGAGAAAGATATCTAATCAATGATCATTTTTCATAAGTAAGAACAGAAATCAAATATAATTATGGCATTTTGTTTTGCTTTGCTTCTGTTCATCGGCAATAATCTATTCAAGCCATTATTAATGTTTGATCTTTTAAGATGCCAAGTTTTGCTTTACTTTCTAAGGAAACATTGTCAAGTTCATCACTGGATACTACTGGTAGAAACTTTACATTGATATTTCAGTGGAAACGACTTTCTATCCATTAGATTATGAAAGCACAAATGATACATGTTAGCAATTTGAAACAAGAAAAATAATCTGGTTTTGATTAAAATGAGGATAAATAATTTAAAAATCACCAAAAGTAAATTTTGCGCTGTTACTGGCTTTTGGAGAAAATCATTTAGATATTAAATGTATAAATAGAATGCTTTTCTGCTATGTGACATGTTTTCTCTGAAGTTAAATGATTTGATGTTTAAAATAATTTTTACCTCCTGGTCTCCCTTTGCTGTCTGTCTTTTAATCATCAAAATTACTCTTCGTTTGAATGTTTGCTTCTCTTAGAACAAATTGCTAGGTTAACCAAATTCCAGAAGATGAGTCATCCTGTTAGGTATTGAATTTTATGCTGTCAAATTTCTTGTATTGGGGAATATTTTAGGTCGGTGGAAGAAAAACCTTTTTCTCCCTATAATAGATCAAAAGGGTCATGTCACAAGCATAAGAGGCATTTGGCATGCTGAAACTCCTTTTCTTAAGTTTATGAATAATTACATCGCGAGTGACAATCAAGTTAAAAACTGTACTTTTGTCTAAGTGCACATGTAATCATGAGCAAAGTGCGTCCTGAAGTTGAGTGAGAGTATTCCTTGAAAAATAATTTCATGCTTATCTGTCTCACTTAGCAAAGTACTATGAAACGTGTTATTTTGCTAATAATCCAGTCAAGAAAAACTGTGATCAAAGTATGGTAAAAATGCACAGCTTGTGCCTGTGTATTCATCAATGATCAATTCAGAAACTTTCATCTGATGAGAAAATGAGGATTAATTGTAAGAAAAAACCATATAAGTTTATTTTAGAATGTCATAGCATATGTATTCTGATTCACAAACTTCTGGTTCCATTTAATTCTTATGGAACTTCAATTTTAGTAAAGAATAGTTCTGAACAAGCACTGCAGTGGATACAGGATAACTGGATCCCAGCTCTGGCTCATTCATTTTCAAGCTGCATCATAGTCTTTGGCAAGGCATCCATTCTTCTATGTCTCAGTTTCTTCATCTATAAAACTGAGGGGATTTGAATACATGATGCCCTATATCCCTTCTACTTCTGATGTTTTGTGAATCTAGGTTAAAGTGTGTGGTACAACTTAAGAAGCCTCCTTTTAATATTTGCATATCCATTAAGAACTGTTAGCTCAAATCTTAAGCATTTCAGTTCAGTGACTCTCTCTCTCCCCTCCATCCCTCCCTGTCTGCCTCCCTCCTCTCATTCTCATTTCCTTGTGTCCTTTCCAAAACAATCTTATATCACCATTGCGTTGGGTTGCCTGTTTTTGAACTTTGTATGAATGGAATCATGTAATGAATACTCTCGTGTCTGGCTTGTTTCACTTGGAAACTTGTTTAGATAGTCCCCTTTTTTTAATTATAAAGAGGTGAGGTACAATTCAGTGTTAGGTATACAAACACTGATTATGCAGGTACCCTTGTTGATGAGGTATGTCCCCCTCCCCTAGCAGTTTCCCTCAACTGCCAATCCTTCACCCCCTCCCCTGACAGTTTTCCACAATTGCCAATCCTTTTCTTATAGTATTGTAATTGTTCAAGGTCCTCTTATGAGTGAGAACATATGGTACACTGTTCTTTGTTTCTGTGATGGATCACTGAGTATGATCGACTCTAAATCCATCCAAGTTGCTGCAAAGTCCATATGTTTGTCCTTCTTCTTGGCTGCATAATATTTCATTATGTATATATACCACATTTTAAAAATCCAGTTCAGCTTTGATGGGCAACATAGTTGGTTCCATGTTTTTGGTATTGTAAATAGAGATGCAACAAACATTCCTGTCCAGGTATCTTTTTTGTAGAATGATTTGAGTTCCTCCAGGTATATTCCCAATAGGGGAATTCCTGGGTTATACGGAAGGTCAATTTCTAGCTCTTTCAGAAACTGCCACACTGTCTTCCAAAGAGGCTGCACTAGTTTGCATTCCCACCAGCAGTGTAGAAGTGTTCCTTTTCCTCCGCATCCTCGCCAGCATCTGTTGCTGTTTGTTGTTAATGATGGCCATTCTCACTGGGGTTAGGTGGTATCTCAATGTGGTTTGATTTGCATTTCTCTGATGATGAGTGAGGCTGAGCATTTTTTCATGTGTCTGTTGGCAGCCTGTATCTCCTTTTGATTGTGTGTGTGTGTGTGTGTGTGTGTGTGTGTGTGTGTGTGTGTGTGTGTGTGTTTGTATATCATGGCCTCACTCTATCACCCAGGCTGGAGTGCGGTGGCACAAGGCCAGCTCACTGCTGTCTCAACCTCCTGAGTAGACTAAGGTGATCCTTCTCCCTCAGCCTCCTGGACAACAGGTGCACGCTGCCATGCCTCGCTAATTATTTTGTTTTTGGAGAAAGTTATCAGGCAAAACATTGCATGAGCAAACAACTCCATAACCTGAAACAGTTGAGATTTTTATAACCTGAAAGACAGAAATCTGTTTTCTAGATTTCTTGCTATAGATTTTTCTAAAAAATATATATATTAAATATTAAGTCTGTTTTTAAAGTAACTAATAATTGTGATGCAAGTGAAAAATGTCTTCAGTTTCTTAGTCTACCATTTCTTTAACATTTACTTACTACTTACCGTCACTCAAATTATACTTTTCCCATTCCTTCCTTGCCTAATAGAGAAACTTTCTGCTTTTTATCTAAAAATGTATCTATAAATATATTTATATTCATAAAAAATATAACACCTATAATGTCAGCATTTTGGGAGGCTAAGGTGGGAGGATTGCTTGAGGCCAGGAGTTCCAGACCACCCTTGGCAACATAGCGGGATCCCATCTCTATAAAACAAACAAACCAAAAAAACAAGAACAGGGAAATGGGTTACATCTGAAAGGTTTTAAAAAATCAAGCCTATATATTTACATTTATAAAAATTTGCTTTTCCATGTTAAGACTTGATAAAACATTGTCCCACTCAGGTATTAACTAAGAAATGCCAAGTAATAGTTCTCCCAGTTGTTTTTCTTTTCACTACATTTTGTAGGGAAAAAAGAGGTTTTATGTTAAAAAGGAGGAATCTGGTGATGGAGTTTCAAGACATACAATAGGAAAGAAAGAAAGAGATACATCTAGATATATAGATATGGGTACATACATCTATACATATACATATAAATGTAGATCAATCATAGTCCAGATGTAATGTCAAAGCATTTGAAGAAAATAATGCAGAAAGTGCATTTCTTATTGAAAAGAAATATGTTCATAGTGAAGTACAAAGTTCTTTAAACTGTTAAAGAGAACACCAGTCAGGACAGAGTTAGGAAAACACAAATGTGAAACTGCCTCCAAGATATGGAAGCACTATGTACTAGATGCACCATATAGCAAATGATTTAAGTATTGAAATTGCATATAAGAATCTAACATAATTGTGAGCATAAAATATGTATTCTAAATAGAATGTCATTTACCAAGATTTTGCACATTGAATGATACTTTTTTCTATCTTGAAATGTCAATGTGATAAAATTATGCTGTCAGAATTCAAGAGTATAAGGTGGCAAAATTTTCTCCTGTTATTTGCTTGTATAGATAAGACCTTTTTTTCTTTTAAAAAGCATAGATATTTATTTAATGTAGGTTTACATGATGTAGGGACCTTCATTGGGAAATAAGGACTGAAAGAGGCAGGTGAGCTTGTGTATTTTTAATGCTTAGGCTTGAAGAAGAAGTGGATAGTCATGGAGAGAAGTATAATTGGACAACGGGTATATGATCAAATAGTTATAAACTCAGGTGGGACTTGGCAAGCCCTGTTTGTTCAGATTCTTTTCTGTGTCCCTGTGTCTTTAGATAAGGATCATATATATATATATATATAAACTTTTTTCTGCTTCTTGGTGAGTAACAACACAAACACATGCCCACACACATGCACACATGCATGCATCCCTATGACCTTTCTTGGCAAAGTCACCATTAAAAATGTCATCTTTGGCCAGGCTCAGTGGCTCAGCCTGTAATCCCAGCACTTTGGGAGGCCAAAGCGAGTGGATTGCCTCAGCCCGTGGGTTCAAGATCAGTCGGGGCAACTTGGCACTGTGAGACTTGTCTCTACAGTAAAAAAAAAAAAAAAAAAAATTCGCCAGGTATGGTAGTGTATGCCTGTAGTTCTGGCTACTCAGAAGGCTGAGATGCAAGGATCACCACAGCAGTTCGAGGCTGGGGTGGCCATGAGTGTGCCACTGCACTCCTGCCTGGGTGACAGTGAGATTTTAACTAAAAAATTTAAAAAAGCCATCTTCTAAGATCAGTTCTGTGTGTTAGAAATTTTATCTGCTGATTTTGTGTGGTTCTGGGAAAAGAATAGATTAAAATATTCTAACTTACCTCTAACTGAACTTCTAACTCCCATCTATTTATGCTCCTGAACCAAGTTGTTGTTAAACCAGACAGCAGGCAGATGAGGACCTGAGAGAAGCTGGAGAACTGTCATGAGTTTGCCTTCCTCAGAGGTAGAGGAGAGCTTGGGGAGCAGCAAAAGAGTGGTGCGGTGTTTCAAGCCTTGGAGCAAAAACACAAGTTAAAATGAAAAATAAAAGTGGTAGTTAATGCAGGGAATTTACGCAAATCTGAGAATTCAGAAAGAGAAAGAGAAACTACAAGCAGAGACAATGATTATGCATTAAGAGAGAAGAAACCTTCTCTGAGTAAAATAAACATGGAAGCTGCACACTGAAAGGACTCACCAGTTTAGGCTGAGAAATGACTCACATCTGGGAAAATTTTGACCAAATTTCTTAACTATAAAATCAGAGAGAAAAATTTTACAAACTGCCAATCAGAAAGGAGAAGTTACTGCAAAGGTAAAGTCATTTCATTTTGATCAGCATTAGACTTCTCACTAGCAAAATGGAATCAGGAAGATGATGGAATTTCATCTTCAGGTAGAGGAAAAAGAACCCAGGCACGGTGGCCCATGCCTATAATTCCAGCATTTTTGGAGGCCGAGGCGGGAGGATTGTTTGAGGCCAGGAGTTCCAAACCACCCTTGGCAACATAGTGAGACCCTGTCTCTACAAAACAAATAAACAAACAAAACCCAAAACAAAACAACAAGAAAAGGGAAATAGGTTACATCTGAAGTATTTTTAAAAATCCAGCCAATATAATAATTCATGTGACAGAATGAAAGTAAGGACATTTTGAATATCCAGAGATATAGATGATAGATTTCCCATATATCATATCCAAGGAAATTATTAAATAAATTATGATAATAAAAATAAGTCAGTACTAAGACTTCAGAACTGGGAAATATGAAGAGGATAGAAAGTTGTGTAATCACTGGAACTTTTCCAGTATCCATTTGTACTCACAAATAGATACATCATTGAGTAGAAATAGGCCATTTGAGAAAAATAATGAAATAAAAAAATATAGACTAGATGGAACTCAGTGCAAGGAAAATTCTAGTACTAGTCTGGAACTAAGACTAGTAAGGAATTTAGTTGCCGACTAGTATTAGATGAATCAAGAAGAAAGACTTTTAAGGTGAATACCTCAGTAGATTAGGAGAGAGGAGTAATGAAGGGAATGGAGAGGAGGAGTGAAACTATTAAAAGTTTACACCTCAGGGAGGGGAGTGCATTTTGAGGTCAGAGTATGGGGAAAGAAAACATTTTAAATGTCTTATTTATGTGAGAGGGAAAAGAAGTGAGGGAATCAAGTGTCTTGATAGGGAAATAATTGCTAGCTTGTTTTTTGTTGTTGTTGTTGTTTTTTTGAGTTGGAGTCTCACTCTGTCACTCAGACTGGAGTGTAGTGGCTGCTCCCAGCCACCACAGCCTCACCTGCTGGGCTCTAATGATCCTTCCACCTCAGCCTTCCAAGTAGCTGGAACTACAGGTGCGCGCTACCATGCTCAGCTAATTTTTTGATTTATTGTAGAGATGAGGTCTCGCCAAGTTGCCCAGGCGGGTCACGAACCCGCAGGCTCAGGCAATTCACTCACCTCAGCCTCCCAAAGCACTGGGATTACAGGGCTAACTTGTTTTTATGAAATATACAAAGTCTGGCAATTAAGTTCGTGAACTCATCCTAGAAGAAGTGCTACATACCTCAGTGCTGAATATCACTATGATTATCTTTGAAGTACTTCCCTTGAGAAGTCGGCAACTAAGTTTCTTACTAGTCTTAGTTCCAGACTATTACTAGAATTTTCCTTGCACTGAGTTCCATCTAGTCTATATTTTTTTATTTCATTATTTTTCTCAAATGACCTATTTCTACTGATGTAACTATATGTGAGTACAAATGGATACTGGAAAAGTTCCAGTAATTACACAACTTTCTATCCTCTTCATATTTCCCAGTTCTGAAATGCCTAGTTCACCCATCAAAGCAATTTTGGAACTCTTTCTGGAATGGTTATCAGAGTTGTTGTCATATTACCCTTGATGTCCTCAAAATGTTTTCCTTTCAATATTTTCTTTATCTTAGGGTAAAGAAAAAAGTCATAGGAGGCTAGATCAGGTGAATGGGAACAGTGTTCCAATATAGTTATTTGTTTACTGGCTAAAAACTCCCCCAGAGACAGTGCTGTGTGAGCTGGTGCATTGCTGTGATGCAAAAAGCTCCTTTGGGACCATTTTTGCACACACCTTTCTCATGACAAGATTTTCAGGTAAGATTTTTCTAACTGTTTCAGTATTAGCATTTATTTGTTCTGCTATGCCTCTCATAGTCAGCTAATGATTTTGACACACAATTCAACAAATTTTTGCAATATTTGCATCAGCTCTGCTCATTACTGGCCGTCTTAATCTCTCTTCAGCAGTGATGCTATCTCTCCCATCAGAAAAATGTGTAATCCATTTATTCACTGCCATTTTCTTCATGGTATTATCCCCATAAACTTGGACTAACATGTCCCTAATTTTATTTCTACTCTTGCCAAGTTTAAAAAGAAATTTAATGTTCATTTGTTGCTCTAATTCAAGCTTCAGCATCCTCATGATGGCACACAAAAACATGCAACAACATTAACAAATGTCACTTAGCAAAACACTGCCACACGTCAACATGAACACAGCTGTGAGACACTGACATACCAAAGTTATAAAACCTTACCGAGTTGTTTGTAAAGTTCTGCCCACATATGCACATGGTGGAAAATTTGTGAACATAATAGTCAGACCTTGTAGGAAATATATTTTTTGATTTTGTGCACAAAATAGTTCGAGTGAACTGTCAAAGCTCCAAAAGTAGGAGGCAGAGAGGAGGAGGACTGAGAGGCAAATGATTAAACCAGAAAAAAAAGGAAAAAAAGAGGAAGCAGTCATGTAAATTAAATATTGTAAGATGGAAGAAGTTACATCACATACATTTGCTATTATAACAAATGTGAATGAACTAAATTCTGTTAAGTTAGTTTTAAAAAAACCAAGATCCAGTTAAATGCATGGGTACGTGGGATAAAGACAGAGTGGATACTAGGCAAGACACTAGGCAAAAGCAAACACATTTAAGAGACAAATGACAACATAATATCACACAAAATAACACTTAAAAGTTCGAGATACAAAAGAAGTGGGAAATTACCTTGTGCTAAAAGGAACAGCTTAAGACAGTATAAAATTAATAAATCTATATGCATCAAACAAAATAACCATTAAAAACATTGAGAAAAACATTAAGAAATGCAAGGAAAACTTGTTAAATATATAATATTAGTACAGCATTTTCAAATTTTGACATATTTAGTGGATAAAAATGAATAAAGTTGAATGAAAGTTTAGTCTTTTAAAATAACTATTTTCATTTTAGAGCAGTAGCTAAACTATTGCATAGGTTGGTTATGCAATATCTCCACACCAAACTTTTCTTTCTTCTGCAATAGCACTATTTATAGGGAAGAAACTCAGTCACCTTAAAAAAGTAGTCCATAAGTAACTTAATTCATCATGGCAATGTCTGTCCTACATTCATTTTATTATGTTAGCCCAGTATTTTCTATAAAGGAGTTGTATGGTCCCTCTTTTTGGTCCAACTGTTTAGTTTCTTAAATGAGCATCAATCTCTGTCACCCCCAAGAGTTTAGTTATGTAAAAAGAAATTATGACTACTGTTTGTCTTTGTTGCTATATAAGCATTTTCCCATTTGGTTTATTGTTGGTATTGCATCAACTACAATAGAATAAGAATGATCTCCTTAGAACTGTGTCTGAATTGCAAAAATGCAGTTATATAAAAACAATCTTAACTTATATTAATTTATATTCATTAATTTAATTGAACCAAGCTTACCTTTTTAAAATTTTTTTTAAGTTGGAGTCTCATTCTGTCGCCCAGACTGGAGTGCAGTGGCCACTCCCGGCCACTGCAGCCTCGACCTGCTGGGCTCCGGTGATCTTTCCGCCTCAGCCTTCTGAGTAGCCGGAATTACAGGCATGCGCTACCACGCCCGGCTGATTTTTTAGTTTATTGTAGAGATGAGGTCTCGCCAAGTTGCCCAGGTGGGTCCCGAACCCGTGGGCTCAGGCAATCCACTCACCTTGGCCTCCCAAAGCGCTGGGATTACAGGCTGAGCCACCGAGCCCGACCCAAGTTTATCTTTCTTACTATACTTGGGGACTTCAAATCTACATGGCATCTCTAATTCATAGAGCTCTTTAGTGTTTCAAATAGTCAACCTAGCCAAAGCATATATAGTTCATGCACTGTATTACAATTATAACAATTTACAGTGTATTTTTTTTTGAGTTGGAGTCTCAACTCTGTCACCCAGACTGGAGTGCAGTGGCATGATCCCGGCCATGGCAACATCGACCTACTAGGCTCAGCAATCCTTCTGCCTCAGCCTTCCAAGTGGCTGGAACTACTGGTGCACGCTACCATGCCCGGCTAATTTTTTATTTATTGTAGAGATGAGGTCTTGCCAAGTTGCCCAGGAGGGTCTTGAACCTGCAGGCTCAGGCGATCCACTCACCTCGGCCTCCCAAAGCGCTGGGGTTACAGGCTGAGCCACCGATCCCAGCTACACAGTGTATTTTTAATTTTGATTGTTTCAGAAGTGTTTTACCTATTAAACATTTACCTTTGCAAGTTTAACACCACTGAACACTGTTTTGAAACCTAAGTAATTCCCAATACATTTGCAAAAGCCAAAGACTCTTTAACTTAGACCTCTTTTCTCAGAAGGTACACTCCTTTTCCAAGCAAGACGGTATCATGTCACAAAAAATCTTAGCTTTCAAGAAATTTAATAGGAATAAAGGTTAAAAACCTCTAATAAATTAGAGTCAAGGAAAACTTCATGGGTAGAGACTTCAGAGTTTGTTGCTTACATGAATAGCAATGAGGAAATCTGTAGTTACCTTAGACTTAATGTGGTTCAGTGCTGTAATGAAATTAATTACATGAGTGTATTTTTAGTCCGAACTTTTTTTTTTTTAAGTTGGAGTCTCACTCTGTTGCCCAGGCTGGAGTGCAGTGGCATGTTCATAGCCACTGAAACCTCGACCTGCTGAGTTCAGACATTCCTTCTGCCTCAGCCTTCCAAGCAACTGGAACTACAGGCATGTGCCACCACGCCCGGCTAACTTTTTGATTTATTGTAGAGCTGAGATCTCGCCAAGTTGCCCAGACTGGTCTCGAACCTGTGGGCTCAGGGAAACCTCTTACCTTGGCCTCTCAAAGTTCTGGGATTGTAGGCGTGAGTCACAGCCTCCGATCGAGAAATAAATGTTTATGAATAAGACAGGTCCTCTATGTTCATTAGACTATCTCTTGAATACCAGGGTTTAAAAATGACACCAACAGATTGAACTGCATCTAATGAAGCATAAGTCATATGGTAATGGTATAAAGCTTATTATTTTATTTTTAAAAGCATATATTGTGTGTATTCTATGTCAGACACTATGGTAGATACTAGGACTAAGACATAAGTAAAACACAAATGGTACTGAAGGAGCTTTCTGTGTGTTCAATGAGACAGATGGCTGATCCAGGGAGTGTGACATTCTATTCCTAGGTGTAGTGGGTTGTGTGGTGTAATGGTTAAGAGCCTGTATGATGACCACTTATGTACCTAACCCTGAATTTTACCCCACATCTTTAGAGAGAAAAAAAAGAGCTTGCATGGGCTCCAGAATCAGATGCGTAGGTTAAAAAAATGGCTTCTTCATTACCAACTGTGGTATATTCAGGGTTTGACAAATAATACATGTTCATTCATTATTCCCCACTGTTATTATATTAGCAGAAAATAAAGACAGAAGAAAAAACACTCAAAAATGTGAATCCAAAGGAAGAGGCTGTCACATTTGTATCTAGTATCTAGTGTGTCAGAGGCCACAGGTGCTGCTAAACATCCTACAGTGAACGAGGAGGATCTAAAAAAAAAAAAAAACACCCAGAATTTGCTCATTAAAAAATGTGTATTTATTCTGACATGTTTAAACTTCAATCACCTTCAAAAATACTCTTCATCAGACATAATACAATGTATCTAGATGCTTTTTTCCACTGCTCAAAGCATTCTGAACTTATTCATTTTAGTGCTTTTGAGTGCTTCTGCTGTTTTTTGTTTCACCTCATCTACATCGAAAAAACACCTTCCCCTGAGGATCTTTTTCATTTGGGGAAAGAGACAAAGTCGCTTGGGTGAATAGGGAGGGTGGAGCATGAGGATCATGCCATTTTTGGTCCAAGACTGCTGACCTCTCAGTGGTGTGGGCAGGAGCGCTGGTAAGTCATCCATCATGGAATAGGCAAATGTGTTGACTCTCCACACAAAAATTCACTGAAACCAATCACAGCCTCTCACAACAATGCTAGCTGGTATGCCAATGTCCATGGGTTCTTAGAACACTTTCCTAGCAGGGAAAGCCTGTACTAAAAATAATTCTGGTTTTTTTGGGGGGGGAAATCTCCCCTCATACAAAATAATCCCTACCCCCACCCCCCACACACAAAGAATTACCTAGCCTCAAATGTAAATAGTTCTAAAAGTTTACATTGTTTGCTAATACATTTTCCTGTATTACCTTTTTATCTGTTTACTTTTTGGACTGTAAATTGAAAGATGCTTACTGTAAGGGTAACAGCAAGTCATGGATTCTGTACTAATTCCACACTTTTAATCACAGCTTTATTACCATAGGTTTTCAAAATCTGCTACCCAAACATCAATATATGCTATTAATTTGGTACATGTCATTTTGGGCATAAATACACAAAGATAACAGAAGATTACTATTAAGTTTATGGGAACAGTTTTAGGAACTATTATTAAGACTGTGGTCATTAGATAATTGAATGAGATTTACATGTGAATTCAATAAGGCAATTTACAAAAATGAATCTATAATTTTAAAATCCCCACCAAGCACTAATTAGATTGTATAGTTTATTCACATCAAGAAAAGTTGGAAATAAATATAGTTAGCATTGCTATTACCTGTTGAATTTCCATCATCATTCTATGTTATTTTTGAATGAATGAACAGAGATACTCTTTATCTTGTCTTGGTCAAAAAACTTTAGAAACTATTATAGCTTTATTAATGCTTCTTTAAATAAATAATGAAAGATACCAAGTATTCCAATTAATACAGTAGTACATATCTGGGTGAATAATATGCATTCTATTTCCTAAAAGACATGTTCAAGGGTAGGGAAAAATGTAAAATGTATCATAGACATGATAGATTTCATTTCATGCATAGCAAGTGGACATATAATACCTCTACAACTTTTGCAAACACTTGTGTTGTTCTACAGAAGGATTAGTCATTATGGTAGCTAGAAACTTACAGGCTTATAGATAGTAAAATACCACAGTCATCTGCAATTTTTTCTATTAAATAATCTAATACAGGTAAATATTTATTGAGATAAGTAACAAAAGCCCTGTGACTGAAAACATTTAAGCTTTTGCTGATAATAATCTTTTAAAAACTAGTAAGTTATTTGTTGAATAGATAGCGTGTATTTGCAATTGAATAAAGTACAGGCACACCTTGTTTTATTGTGTTTTAATTTACTGTACTTTGCAGACATTTTGTTTTTTACAAGTTGAGGGTTTATGGCAACCCTGTGTCAAGCAAGTCTATTGGCCCAATTTTTCCAGTAGCAGGTGCTCATTTCATGTGCCTGTGCACATTATGTTAATTCTACCAATATTTCTAAACTTTTCATTATTATTTTATCTGTTATGATAATCTATGATCAGTGATCTTTGTTCACTATTGCTATTGTTTTGGGGTACCATGGATTGTACCCATAAAAGATAAAGTGAGTCTCTTGTAGGCACTTAGCTATTCTGTGCCTTCTGATTGAAGAACGTAATCAATTTCTATTCAAGGTCATTATTGATAAGCAAATAATTGATACTGACATTTTCTAATTTGTTTCCAAGTTGCTTTGTAAGTTGTTTTTAAAACAATTCCTCTTTTGCTGTCTTCTTCTGAGGTTTGGTGGTTTTCTGTGATAGTATGCTTTGAAACTTTAAAAAAAAATTTTTTTGTGCAACTACTATAAGGTTCTGCTTTGAGGCTATCATAAGGCTTAAATAAAACATCTTATCTTTATCACAGGCCACATTAAACTGATAACTCTCTTTCTTTCTTTCTTTCTTTCTTTCTTTCTTTCTATCTTTCTTTCTTTCTTTCTTTCTTTCTTTCTCTTTCTCTTTTTCTTATCAGAGGCTTACTCTGTTGCCCAGACTGGAGTGCAGTGGCACACTCATGGCCACTACAGCCTAAACCTGCTGGGCTCTGGTGATCCTTCTGCCTCAGCCTTCCAAGTAGCTGGAACCATGTGCATACACCACCATGTCTGGCTAATTTATTTATTGTAGAGATGGGGTCTTGCCAAGTTGCACAGACTAGTCTTGAACCCTTGGACTAAGGAATCCTTTTGCCTCTGCCTACCGAAGTGCTGGGATTACAGGTGTGAGACATAATATCCAGTCGATAACTTTAATCTTACAATTAGACTTCCCCATTTTTATAATTTTGATGTGCTAATTTTCATTTGTTTTTGATATTTGCATTCCTTAACAATTTATTGTAGTTACAATTATTTTTAATACTTTTACCTTTTAACTACCATTGAAACAATAAAATTGCTCTATATACTACCCATTCAGTATTAGAGGCTTTGGGTATAATTATGAATTATTTATACCATTGAGCTTTTTACTTACATGGTTTGTTTTTGTTTTTTTTTTAATTAGTAGCCTTTCATGAAGCAGGCCTAGTGTGAAAAACTTCTGTTTGTCTGGGCAAGTTAAAACTCTCCCTCATTTCTTAAGTACAGCTTTGCTGAGTAAAGTATTCTTGGTTGGAAGTTTTTTTCTCTTTAGTCCTTTGAATAAATCACCCCATTCTCTCCTTGCCTGCAGGGGAGAAATCTGCTGGAAGCGGTGCTGGTGTTCTCTTGAATGTGACATTTTTTATACCTTGCTGCTTTCAGCATTTTTTTCTGTCTGTGATTTTTTATAAATTGATTGTGATGCATCTTGATGAATTTCTCTTTGTGTTGAATATTATTGGAGACTTCTGAGCTTCCAATATTTAGATGTTGTTGTATTTCCCCAGATCTGAGAAATATTCAGTCATATTTTTTAAAATATGTGTTGATAAAGCCAAACTCTATAAATATTTAAAGAAGTTTATTCTGAGCCAAATATTAGTGACCATAGCCCAGGGTCCAGCCTGAAGATGTTGTGGGAACATGTATACAAGGTGACTGAGTTACAGTTTGGCTTTATACATTTCAGGGAGACAGAGGTTACAGTCAAAACATAAATCAATACATGTAATATATATGATGGATTGTCTCAGAAAGTCAGAACATTTCAGAGGAAGGGATTACAGGTCACAGGTGGATTCAAAGATTTTCTGATTAGCAATTAGTTAAAAGAATTAATACTTTGTCTGAAGAATTTGAAGTCAGTAGAAATAAATGCTTAGTTAAGGAAGGTTGTGGAAGCCAATGTTCTTGTTATGCAAATAAAGACCATAAATAGCAGGTTTTAGAGATAATAAATGATAAATGTCTCCTTTCTGACTCTTAAAGGTGTCAGACTCTTAGTTAAATCTCTTCATGATATGGAAAACTCTAGAAAGCAGATTCTCTACAGATGCAAATTTCTCCAAGAGACAGCTTTGCAGAGCTATTTCAAAATATGTCAAAAATATATTTTTGGGAAAACATTTCTATTTCCTTTAGGGCTTACTATCTGTCATGTGATGCTATACAAGAGTCAGGTTTGAATTTGGTATTTTATTTCCACAGAGCCTGTTTTGTCAGTCTTATGATCTTTATTTTAATGTTAATGCTAGCCAGTTGTGCTTAAACTCCAAAAGGGAGGAGGTAGAACAAGGTGTGTCATTCCTCTTTCCAACCATGGCCTGGAATTTAGTTTTTAGTTTTTCAGGTTTCCTTTGAC
>NW_007233602.1:0-16453 GCF_000164805.1 Carlito syrichta | reverse complement strand
CACAGAAACGAACCGCTGCAACTCATAATAGCTTACTTAAAATATGATTGCATCCAAGGACATTCAAAATATTTAAGTATATTGTAATGTTAAAAAAGCAGGTAACAAATAACATGTAAGCATGATCCCAACTTGACTTGGTGCATTTTCACACATGTATATGTAAATGCATTTTATGCCTGTACACATATCTACGGTCTAAGCCAAATGGGATCACATCAAACATGCTGTTCTATGAATACCCATGTAGGGGATGAGAAAAATGCAACAAATGTTCACAGCAATAAACTCTGAGGTTTGAAGCTAGCCATGGTATGCTTTCTCTCTTCCTGTATTTTTCAAATTTTACACAATGAACAAGTATTGCTTCCGTAATAAGTTTGTGTAATTCCTCTCTACTCTAGCCAGACTGAACTTCTGTCACTTAGCGATGGTGTTCTCATCTCTCACAGCCAAGTTTTTGCAGATGCTGGTGGTCCCCCAGCCACTCACACCCCAAGCCTTGCTCTCTGCCTGACTGATGTGTGTACACCTTCGGAATCACCTCCATTGGGAGGCTTCCTTGATAGCACTTTCCCAGCCCTGCGCCATGGATAAGGGAGGGTTTCTCCCTGCACTCCCAGAGCACCGAACTCGGAATAAGCCATCATGGTTGCCCAAGTATCTGCCTTTCCCAAGAGAACAAGCTCTTAAGGCTAGAGATTGGGTGCAAACACATAATATCTCAACCCAGTCGAATACTGTAGAAAATTTTCTTTAGGGGAAAACAATGTTATTCAAGTAACAAATTGAGTTTTGAAGATAACATTTTCAAAGAATTTTTAAAAAGTCTAAAAAAAAAGACATAGGTGAAGGAATTGAAAAATACAAAAAAAAAAAAAAAACCCCAAAAAGCAAAAATGAAATTCTCTTTTGAAGGGTGGCCCCCATGTAGTACACATGGAATTTGTTCCTCTGCATCAAATGATCAACCAACATTTTTATCTGGAAGTTTTGAGATGGTTGCATCATGATTTGAAGAAGAAATGTCCAGAGTTGTGACAAACAGGTCACTGATTCTTCCACCATGACCACACTGAGTTTTCAGCAGTTTTTGACCAAAAAATTGGGGTATCACCCTGTGCCCCATCCTTCCTATTCACCTGATTTCACCTCAGCCATCTTTTTGTTGTTTTTCAGGATGAAAAAAGTCCTCAAATGGAAAGAGGTGAAGGGAAGAGGGAAGAGGTGAAACAAACAAAACAAAACAAAATCAGCAGAAGCAAAAAAAAAGGCATCAAAATTGATGAGTTTAAAAACTGATTTGAGCAGTGGCAAAAGTTCTTGACAAGCATATTGCATCAAACAGAGAGAACTTTGAGCATGTAAAACCACAATTTTTTATAACCACAAACCACAATTTTTTATAAATGAATTCTGGTTTGGGAGGGTCCTTTTTAGTATGTGATTTAACTATTCTAGGAAAAATAATTATGTCACTCACATATATTACCCAAAATGAAACTTTTGGCTCTTATTTATATATTTATCATTGACCTGCTTCACAAAGGATTTGAGAGGGCCTCGTTTTTTCTTACATGTTTTACTAACTGTATTTTAAATTTTCATTTGAGCATTTTTTATTCCATTCTTCCAAAGACAGAAGGTTGGACACGGCCCATTTTCCAAGAATACGTGCAATTCTTGAATTGGAAGACTGGGAAGAAAAGCTCAAATGACAGGTCTTTTCTACACAGTCCTACTTCTTATGGCTGATGCAGGCTGATAAAGTCACTTTCTTTTCCTGAAAAACTATTAACGATTGTTTCTAAACATTTAGTGAAAAGTTCGAAAAGCAGGCCACTAAGGAGGAACACATCACCCATCAAAGTAGGCATTTGTTGCCTGTAGGATAATCTGATGAATCAGGATTTTAGGTTCCCTCTTGGAACAATGAGAAAAATCACTTCACAGCTTAATTTCAAAGTAGTAATGCAGATAACTGACTTTTAAAGGACTTTGCAAATAGTAAGGTCCAGGTTATAACAAGTAATCATTAAAATGTTACCATAGCAACTTAATCTAAGAGAATGTATTTTATTTGGGGGGGATAAATTAGGCTATAAATGAAATGAGCACTGAACAAGACATACAGATCACAGAGTTGACATTTCTCTAGAAGAAAACATGAAGAGCTTGAAACAATTTGCGAATGTGCTTAGTCTTAAACCTAAATCCTAATACCATTTAGTCCTTGTTAATTATTAATAAAACAGAAAAGAATCTGTGTCTAAATGCAGTTAGTTTCTAGGGGTCATAATTAGCAGTGTAAGAATTAAACTCCAAACATACAAGAAAAACTAAAGTAGCATTCCAAAATGATGTACATTTGATAGCTTTAAAGTTCACGAACTCAGACTCATATTTGGTTCCAGTTATGTAAGCCTAGACATCACCCAGCTTCCAAATATTATCACAGAATATTTGTTTTAAATTTGTTTTAAATCTGCCACGAAAACCTGCCCATAGTCTAAACATGAGTTTTAGCAGATGAGAAAAAATGATTCTGGTGTTTGAATCACACTGTCTCAGCAAGGGAGTCACAGAAACCTGCCAAGGCAGTAGGCCAATGACTCCAAATTAACTTCATTACTGAATTAAATAAACACAACTACACTAATGTAAAATATTATCTTCATTTAAGCTAATGCTTTAAACAGTATGTACCGTGTTTTTAAGACAGAGCTTTAAATATATTAGTTTACTACAATTTACCACAGAGCATGGATCTGTGAAATTAATTCTTTAGAAAGCAGAGTCCCTTACCCCAAATTACAAGGAGGCTCCACAAATGTTACAGCTATGTTCATTTTCTTTTGCTAAGATTACACAAATGAGATGTATATAACAAAGACTTATTGACATAAAGACTCTTGCTTGTAAAACAGTTGAATCAATATTACTAAATAAGACAGTACATGAGTAATTTCATCCAGATTTATACAGCACCTAGAATATTATTGTCAACTCCAGGTATTTCAACAAAGTTTCTATGTAAAGACATAATCTTGACTAAATTAAAATCAGAGTTTTCTACTGCTTAACTTTGATGAAACACTGTCATGTCTACTGACAAACAAAAAATTAAGTTTCATCCTCTATAATGCAAATTACCAGCAATTTGGTACAATTTTTTCCCTAAGATTTCTTTCAGCTAGTTAAAGAATGGAAGTGAATTCTAAGTTAGGGTTTTCATTTAAATTCAGATTACATTTTTAAAATGGAAGCTAATTTTTTTTTGAAGTTAGAAAAAAATGTTATTTTGGATCTAAACGTGTTTTCCTGGATACAGTCTAGCATTCTAAAACAAAATGGAATAATATTAAAATATGCATATAAATAATTCATAGGTCAAATTCAATAGTCATGTCAGAATAAAAACATATGTTAACATAAAATTGTTTATGAATCTTGATAGATCATTACCCGTAGAAACTAAAGTAGAATACATTTTAAAATCAAAATTTAACATTAAATCAGAAATTTGTTTAATTTGGAAATTATAATAGTTATAGAATAGAGATTGCCACGGTTTTTAAAACTATAGTTTTGTAAATTTTTCTACTTTAAAATCAGAAATAAGTGAAAGCAAGGAAGTGATCACTCATTTCTGTAATTTATAATCTTACCTTTTTAAAACAGGACACCATGCTTATTATGGTCCGGGGACCATACTTAAATATTTTAAAATAGTAACTGATTTCAATTTTCATAAAACCTAAAATAACAATCACAAAGGTAAGAAGAGCTAGCACCTCATCTAAGCAACTTTGGCTTTCCAGGTAAAATCTGCAGTTCTGCTTCCAAACTTTCCCATGGATGGCAGTCCTGAACTGTGACCCAAAGTCTCATCACCATCCTCACCTGAAAAGCACCGTGAGAAACACTGGTTAAAAAAACAATTTCTTCACTAAGTCTCTCCGAAACACATTGTTTATTTGCTTCGGTAAGCCTCTAAAGATGTTTTGTGGCTTTACAAGTTCCAAGTTTGAAGTTGAAATTCTTAGGAGGTACATTATCTGCAAGTTTGACATTTAAAATGTATGGGGCTACCATGCTTTTGTTAAAACACTTTATATTACATAAAGGGGGGGAAAGGCAAGACTCTCAAATTTCTACAGGCGCTGGCGCATTTCAGATTTTATAGTTCACATTATTCCTATAGAAGAACGCGCTGATGGCGATGACACTGGAAAGTGAATTCCTTAGGTCGTGGGAGCATAATGACAAACATGAGCGGCCTGCAGCCCTGGGTCATCTCATGAACAAACCTGCTCTGTCAGGTAGGATTTCTGGTTTGCTTGGCCCTGAGAGACTTAAAGTATGCCTGAAAAGAGACTTTTGAAGGTTCTACAGAGCATTCAATTTTTCTGCTTGTTTTTTCACAAAATTCTTCTGCAGCAGTCTAACACCACCCAACCGTGTTCTGAAGGCAGAAACAATCTTAGTTCTGGAGACCTGTCTATTTCTTTGTCCCGTGACAGAGAAAATACATGCTTTTAGAATCCGGGGGGATGAAATGACACCAAAAGGTTTCTATTAGAACTTGCCATTGTCCCAATTCTGCAACCTGCTTTTAAGCTTCAAGACTAATTATAAACTGAAACTACCAGAAGAGTCACTAACTCCTTATCTGACACCATCTTTCTAAAAAGTTGGAGAAGCTAGATTTTTTTAAATGACTAAAATATTTGTTGTTTTACAAATTATAATCTTTCAATGAAACCTTTTTACTACTTTTTCCATTCTCTTTAAATATGTTACATTTGTGTCTTTTCATTTATGTTTAAAAGAATTCCAAAACAACTTGCTAAACATAAAAAATATAAGAAAAAGGGAAACGGTCCACTTTATTTTTATCTACATAATGCCAAAAGAGATGTGCCAATGTTTTCACTGAAATTAAACGTACTTAAAAAAAAAAAAAGTTAATCTTGTGTGCCATAGCAACTCAGCCTTCAAAGCTTGAATGAGTAAATCTGACGAAGTTATTTTTCAGGAGTTTAATTCCGGTCACTAGATCAGTGCAAATTCACCAATTAAGCACAGGAGGAATAGCTGTTCCATGCTATCATCAATTATTAGGAAAAAGTTATTTTAAAAAATGCTAATTGAACCCTATTAGTAAATGTATCTGAAACTCTGAAAGTTGAATAACTGAACAAATTAACAAGGCAAACAAGTTTCTGGCAGTTATATCTGACCTAAGTAAGAAAAGGGTTGTAAATGCTCCATTATTTATATGCAGATGACTTTTGTTAGCATGGTTAGCTCAACCTACTCATTGAAACAAATCTAGCAATTATAATCATTAATTGTATGCAATTAAAATAAAATGCAGAATCCAAAATATATTTTCCTCTCTACTGTATTTACATAGTTGTACTGCCACCTTTCAACTTGATTAATAATGTTTACAAAGCTTCATGTTGAATGTCCATTAATTTGCATACATGTATTTTCATGTTAGAATTTCAAGAACCAGGAGCTATTCCAGAATTAGGAGGAAAATGCACATGCTTCCTTTTTTACTCCCATAATTGGGTAAATTGCTGATAAGATGAACCCAATTCTGCACATATAAAATGTGTCTTCCATGGTCAGTGCAAATTTCTAATAAATCTGATAAAACTATAGATTTACTAATAAGGGGTGGTCAGTGACTAGGACCTGGGTCTGGATACTTTTATACTTAAGTGCAAAACCATAAAATTTAAAATGCCCAAAGATACAGTTTATTCATACATTTAGATGACCTAAATTTACACAGTCCTTATAAAAGGCTAATATTTTACTTAGACGAACCAAAGTATTTTAAAAATACTTTTAATCTACTTATTTGGGGCTGAACTATGTGAATCCAATCAGGTCCCTCAAAAAGGAATCAAGCTAAGACACCCAGGACTGTCTCTGCTACAGAGGTCACAGGAGTTTACATATTTGTCATAGGCTAAAAGCAGTGATGTACAAAAACACTTATGGGCACACAGAAAACGTGTGCATAATAAACACACCCTGGCAGATAGCCAGAAAAACAATATGGATGCCAAAAGAGCAAGAAATGCTCATATGCTTCTCCTTTCCATAAAAGGATTATGTGCATGTGTACAGAGAACAAAAAACATGGACATTCGTATTTAATAATAAACAAGTATAACTATTTACATAGCCTCATTTCAACCTTTCAACAACTCTATGTGGTCAAGAAAAGTGAAATACTGAGGCTGGGAGAGGGCAAGTGAGTCACCATCATCACACAGGTACACGCTGCTGGTTGATATTTGCACTGGCTCTCCAGATTAATCTTACCTATGCTGCAAAATACTTTCAAGTTTTCAAAAGAACCTTGTTCAGACACAAGGTAAATTCTGCACTTAGTGCCATTATTGTACCAGTGAAAGAGAAACTAGTGGAATCATTCAGCTTGTTTATGTCATGTCCAATCGAGATTTTTAAGCTTTTACACAATGCTTAGCAGTTTAGTGCCTTTCTAGAGGGGTAGGGGGCCAGGCATTGAGGAATATATGGGTCTCTTTCATTAGAGTCACAGTAGGTAAAGTTTGAATTTATATGTTTTGTGAGTCTTTTAAAAATACTTTCTGGGAAGATGTGTGAATTGGAGGAAGGGTGTAAATAACGAAGCATTTACAATCCTTTTCTAACTTAGGTCAGATATAACTGCCAGAAGCTTGTTTAACTTGTTAATTTGTTCAGTTATTCAACTTTCAGAGTTCAAAGATACATTTACTAATAGGATTCAATAAGCAATTTTTTAAAAAAATTATGTTTTCCTAATAATTGATGATAGCATGGAATAGCTATTCCGTCTGTGTTTTGCTAGGAATACCTCTTTCTAGTTGATTCTTAGCAACTTATATGAGTGCAGGTTGTGAGCTGCCCTTGAGGTCTAAAGCTGATTTTAAATTCCGATTTGAATCTGATTCTGACTTGAATTTAGATGTTTAATCTATGGTAGGCTATAAGGGTAAACAAAAAAAGTAGTTGAAGTGCTCCACTCAGAAATTAAACTTGCTTCCTTTCTTTCCTTACCTATGACACACTCTAGATGACTAAGTAATCTGAATAAAATGTGATTGCTTTCTGATAGATTAAAAAATAGTTTAAATCAACATCGTTTATGAGTTTTATCCTAGCCCCAATTTAAACTGGAATATGAAATTGAATACTCTCCTCACAGTAAATATTTTATAGGTCTTTGCCACAAATTTTCTATGCACAAAGTTCCAGGAGTATCTAAAGAAATGTTTTTTGAGAATAAAATTAATTGCCTTTTGATGCAATTAAAGTAACAGGCAGAGTGAGTCACTGCAATTACATTACTCTTAAATTAAAACGTAAATACAAGTGTGGTGCAGGGTCTCCCTGTCTCAGATGACACTCTCCGACGTCAGTTCCTGGCTCAGCCCTCATGGCTGGTGCTGGGTGTTTATTAAGGGGCTGGTGGCCCTTGGCAGAGGGTGAGCTGCTGCACACACCAGAGCCATCAAATTGACATGGCCCATGCAGATGGCTCCATCCCGTTCATGGAAGCAGACAGGTCCCAGTTGGCCGGGACAAACATTTCAGTCATCCCTTAGAAAGTATCACTTTTAAAAGCTCGATTAAAAGATTATCTGTGTATAATATATCTGGGTTTACAAGGCATTCGGATTTCATCATTTCCAATTCCCAGTCCCCCAAACGAGCATGCTTACATTTGACATCACAAGTCGCCAGCCCACGAGGATTTTCCTTTGGTTTCCTCAAATGCTAATTATGTAACAAGTCTCATTCAGTTCATATGATTCACTTGAGCAGTAGGTACTTCGTTTACATTCAACAGTCAAAAGGGATGTGAAGCCTCTCTTATTCCTCCAAAACAATCATGCTGTGTGCCCAGCTCCTTTGTGTGCAGTGTTCACATCCACCAGCGCTGTGAGTGAGATCGGACTCAGAGCCACCACCAGCAGGTCTGTTCTGTCCTGTGAATACAGAGGATGAGTATTAAGTCATTCGCTCACCAGCACAACTTGAGCAGATTTCTATATGCCTGTGAGAGTAGCCTCCAACTAAGAATGCACGCCGAAACTCTGACTGCCCCAAATGCTAATAAATGCATTGGACCAGGATCTGGTTGAAGTGGTGTGTTTTCAAACCCTTTAGCTCTCATGGATAAGAGCAAAGGTTATTTTGTGTCTGAAAACAAACATATTTCTGGAATAATTAATACACAATCTCCTAAACCTTATTTCTGGAGAAAATCACATATACTGTCTTTATTGTAAATGCTTTTTCTTAAATTACAGGAGAGAAGTGTGCAAAACAAATCTGTGAACAAATCCGAATTCCAGAAATCAAACTCTTTTTATTTCCATTAACTCAAATAATTTCTATGGAAGGAAATCCTTTTCAGAGGGGTTCTTCCAGCTGGGTGGGTTGTGGGAGGCAAGGCCATGATAGCATGCCCTCCAGAGGTTGTGAGATCACCATGGTAACTGTCCCTTCCCTATCAATAAGCAAGAGCTATAGACATCAATATTCTGAAAAAGCCGCTTCCTTTTCCATGGTTATGACAATATGAACTAGTTTCAAGACTGAAATGTAACTCTTTTTGTGCAAAACAAACAATATCTTTGCTGATGGAAGTATTTTACTAGAATTCGGTGTAGATAAATACAAAAATTTTGAAGTCGGCCATTGTAGTCTGGTTTCAAGCAAGGCAAAATCTGTGCCCTAAGTCATTCAAGGATGCTACAGCTGCAGGGAGTGGTGTGTGTAGGTCCAGGAAGAAGAAAAAGGAATAAATGACACATCAGAAACTAAGGTGGCAACAATAAAACAATGCATGCTCCCACCCAGCTCATGGAGTTGTTTACAAGAAGCACACACCTCAATAGTTGTCAGTGTTTGTGACAACTTCTTATCAGTAATCATCTCTAGATATCTAACTGTTACTGAGCAGGGCAAAACGAAATCAACATTTTCCAAATGAAATATATCTCTTTCCCATGAGGGCAGCTAAGTTTTACTCGCCAGCATTGTTTTCATTGGCTGAAAGATCAACATCTAAGTCTCTAAATGGCATCTCATTTCAGGTGTGCAAAATCAGCATTGCAAAATTATCACAAACACTGATTTGCACAGCCCACTGTTTAGAGGTACAAAGTCAGACACCGGCAGGCATCAGTAAATGTTTGCAAATATGTGAATGAACGTATAGGCTAAACAAACAACTCCAGCTTGTACTTACATTTTGTTTCAACCTGGGGCACTAATGAGCTTAGTCAATGAGGAGGAAAAAATAATCAGCGACAGGAAGTGGGGTGTGGATCTTTTCACTTCTTCACAATTTCTAACACCCTCTTACTCGTCCACCAGACACTGCGCTGTTGCCATAATGATCACGTCCCACCCCCACTTAAAAGAGTTTCCTTACTCCACAAAAAATAATAATCTTTGGGAAAATAAAGAATAATCTTTATCCCTATTTCCCTGACAGAACCCAGTGCAGACACATACGTGCCTACCTGCATTCAAGAGCTTTCTAAATAAGACCGCCCTGACATGAGTCTCTTCCTTCTCCCATTCTTGTATACCTACCTATAAACATGTTACCTTCACATAGTCAGTCTACCTTCCAAGTGCAGCTTGAATGCCCTTCTTCGGGAAGTCTTTGGAACCTTGTTGATCTTTTTCAGGATGCATTCATTTGTTTCAATCATTTGTTAATCAAACATCTAGGTGCCCACTAGTCTGTGCCCTCAAAGAGTTTTATGTTCTAGCAGGGAAAACATATTTGAGGAGTGCTGAAAATTCAGGAATCAAGTAGGGGGTCTGCAACCAAAGATAACAGGGAGCTCTGGGGCTGGGCTTTTGAGGGGGTGTCATTCAAAAAGAAGGAACCAGCTCTTCAGAGAACCGGAAGGGACATTCCTACTGAGCCACATGAGTGGAAAGACACAGAGGCAAGAAAGAGCTGACTGGTGAGAGGTGGCCACAGAAAGAAGGTTCATGGAGATGCGCACGGGGAGGGGGAGATCATGCTCAGTGAAGGGGAACACACAAAACACTCTAAATAGAAAATGGGTGAAATGCAGGAACAGGCATTTCTTGGTGAATGAGATACAGAGGACAGGAAGCGGTTGGATGGGGAGGGGAGTTGGGGACTGCAGGCCAAAGAGGGATAATGGAGAGCGAGAGGAAGGAGATGACCACATGGCCAGGGGACCAGCCTGGGCTAGGAAGACAGGGCCAGACAGTCTTGATGGTTCATACAGCAATGTGTCACAGAATATGCACCAGAGTAACTAGGCAGCATTGCGACGTTCCCCAGGTAAACTCTCAAGAGTCTGTTTACAAGAAATCCCAAAGTGTCTCTAGAGATGCACAGCCAAGCTGCTGTAATCCGGGTCAGACATGACACAGGGAGGGGTACAACGAAGCACACCATCAATAAGAGCAGAAGCAGGGCTCGGTGGCTTAGCCTGTAATCCCTTGCCTTTGGGAGGCTGAGGTGAGTGGATTGCCTGAGCCCGCGGGTTCGAGACCTGCCTGGGCAGGCGAGACCTCATCTCTACAATAAATCAAAAAATTAGCCGGGCGTGGTAGCGCGCACCTGTAATTCCGGCTACTCGGAAGGTTGAGGCGGAAGAATCGTCGGAGTCCAGCAGGTCGAGGCTGCGGTGGCCAGAAGCGGACACTGCACGCCAGTCTGGGCGAAAGAGTGAGACTCCAACTCAAAAAAAATAATAAGAAACAAGAATAGAACGTGTGTTCATAATTCGGGGGAAATTATTTCACTCAGCAAAAAACATTTTAAGGGTCAGCACTAAATTGCCCACTTTGAGAAACTCAGAAAAACGAAAAGGAGATTTTAAAACTGGCAGTGTCTCACTGTAGTTTGTGGCTGACTGGAGCCCTTTCTTGGCTAGTATTCAAATATCTTTTATCTTCATGTAATCTAATATATTTATTACTATAGTCAATGCCTTAATGACACTATCAGCTTCCCATTTTCACTACTCCTTATTGCTTATCTCTCTTGGTATTTAAAAATCATTTTGCATTGTAAAGAAAAAGACTGAAAATGAAGTAACCTAGCAACGTGCACAAAGATCATATTTTTATAAATGCTGCCTATTGTTCCTTTGACAAGGAGTAAGAATCTCCTGTGGACAGAAGCAAATTTTCATGTGCTTTATCTAGATTCAGGAGAATAAAACCTTTCTCCCTCATTGACGTTCTCTCTGTGTTTTCAGTCATGGAGACTGATTACTATACAGAAAATTCTGAGCCAGTTCCATAATAATTTTGTTACCTAGTAACTTGGGGTGATTGTGAAGTAGCATAAAAATGAACGCAAATATAATTAGAAAGTTTTCTCTGAATCCAATTACACACAGTTTAGAAGGGCATATCTATTTTTCCTTGGTATTTGTTTTAATTCTGATTTAGAAAATTTCTAATAGTTTGACAATTCTATTATTTGGTCTATAGGCATGCACTGATTTTTTAAAATAAAGTATAAGTTAATTTCAGTTTAAGATAGGTTTATCAGGATGTTGAAGTGCATCTAACTTTTTTTTCTAACTTCCTGAGTGCATAGAATTATTTCAAAATTTTAAAAAGTTTATTTTTAAAAATAGGTGCATGCTAAAAAGAGTATCCTGACGCCACTTGTTATTTGTTTGACATTTTAGCGATTGCCATCATGGCCAGAGTGAAGGGGTATCTCACTCTTGAGTGGGCCCTAAGCATTGGGCACTCCAGCACAAAGAGAAGAACTAATGTCGACACAACTAGCAGGGAGAGAGAGGGCAGGGGAATAAAGGGGACGCAGCCACCCATGGGGGGCCAGGTCCAGTGGTGGGGAGAGCGGGTATGCTCAAAGTCCAAATCTCACCTGCAAAGGTGTATGTGTCAGGAGGAGAGAGAGGCCAGAACGGAGTCAAGTAACAACCAAGGTGCTCCTGTGGTCTACCGGTAAACATCAGTGTGATTTTGGGCAAGTGACTTCGTCTTTGGAGTCTCAGCTTTTCTCATCTGTGGAAATGACAGGCCTGTTCCATAGGCTTCTAATTGGATGTGTGAACTTTAGTGAAATCCAGTACACGTTTGGGACACGGTGGATACTGAAAAAACGTCAGCTTTCTTGCCTCTTTAACCTCTATTGAGTACACGACAGTGAGACAGACGGACACAAGACCCACAGATGCACAGTGAAGTTTCGAGATGCTGCATCTGAGCGACACTCCAGTACTAGTGAGAATGTGGGCATCCGAAAATTCAGACCTTTCATCCCTAGTCAAACGGTAGCATCTGGGCTCTACACATTAATCTTATGGCGGAAACTCTTTCCTGCAAAATGTATTCCCAATTTTTAAAAAGTAACTTTATCTTACAATCCTTTAAAATCTACAGGAAAACTATAATAACAGCATACAGAGTTCCCACAGACCCCATCACCGGCTTCCATCATTATTGTCTTACATGGGTGCAGTACATCGGTCACAATTATTGAATCCATATTGGTACATTATTATTATTAACTAAAGCCCAACCTGTATTCAAGTTTCCTCAGTTTTTTCCTAATGTCCCTTTTCCATTCCAGGAGTCCATCCAAGATCTGAATTACACTCAGTCATCTTGTTTCCTCAGCATCCCCTTTAGCTGTGACCGTTTCTCAGACTTCTGTTGTTTGGATGACCTTGATCCTTTTGACCTTTCTGAGGAGTGCTGCTCATGACTTCTGTGGAAGGTCCCTCAAATGGAGATTTTCTGGTGTTTCACTCATCATTGAACTGGGGTTAGAGGTTTTTTGTTCAAGTATTTTTAATCCCCACCTTTAATTCCAAATTGAACAGAAGTGATTGAAGTCTGTCAATTTACATTTTCAGAAACTAGCAAGTGGTTTTCTGCTCACCGTCCAATTAAGACACTGCTTTGGAATACACCAAACAATTTCTTAAGACCATGATCACCATCATCAAATACATCAACTCTAACATGCGTCAAGTATATAGTACCCAACACAGCCCTAAAGTTGATAGTTATGAGCTTTATCTTAGTCTTCAGACTTTCTTACTGACTATCACCTTTTACTTTAACTGCTAGTTTAGTTTTTCATGAGGCCTTGACAGTCCTTTAAAATTCTTACTGGCATTTGCTCCATTTTCTAGACAAAGAGTTTACAGGTTCTTAAAATTGACCTACCCATAAACCACATTTTTTCTGTAAAATGGTAACCAGAAAAAGTACAGTCACACTGATATCTCCAAAAAAACAATGGCAGAAGTCCTGGATTCTGATACATTGTAACAGAAATACTAGAAACAGCAACACTGTGAAGTAATGAGTTTTCACAAAAAGGATCGTCAGTAGGGCATGATATGGATTGCTATATGATACAGCGTTTAGGTGAACAGATCACATTTGATGTCCTTATAATTTGATATTTATCACATGACATTCTAAGCAGAGAAAGATTATTTTTCCCTGAAATATTTAATGCACAGAAAAATATTAGTACTACATCACATTCTGTGTATTCAAAACTGTCCCCATAAAACACCAATAATTTGCATATGTAAAATAATTCATTACATAGAACCGCTGTGACTTCTGTGTACCTAGTGGGGAACCGCTGGCTATCTACATGCATCCAGTCCCTCCTTCCAAAGTATTTCCTCGACTGACTTAGCAAATCAGCGTGTCCCACTTCCCTGGGTCCAGTGACTGTTGAGGAACTCATGGTCTAATCATCAGAGTTAGGACTGCTGGGACCATAGGACCACTGTGGGGATAAGTCAGCTTTCAGATGGAGCATCTGATAGCCATCCCATCTCCCCCGATCAAAGAAAGAAAAGAGGGCAGCCCCCTCGAGTCCCCTACTGCTGTGGGAGCTTTTCTGTGCTCTCAATAAATCCTGCTTTCTTAAAAAAAAGAAAACAGAAAGAAAGAAAAGGACAAGGTAACCACTGGGAGAGGGAGGAGGATGGCGGAATAGAGAGGAAAGGATGTGGAAGGAAGAGGTTTGGGAGGGAAAGGGTCATCAAAATGACCTGGGAGTTTTTGCAAACCGCCTGTTCATCCCTCACCCTTAAATTGTTGAGATGTCACAACACAAGGAGCAGCTGAAACTCACTACTATGTATGCTAACATAGATGCTAGAATGTTCTTTCTGAATGTGAGCATACTAGAGTTCCCGGAGTGCCCATCAAGGAACTCTCTTCCACCTTTAGCATCCAGAACTTATCACAATGATCGTCAGCATTCCCCATCCTGGTTTCCTCCCCTGCCCCTCCTTCCTGCTACAATGCCAACCCGACGGGGCCCCACCACCCTCTACTAGAGCAAGTCTGCACCTGGGTTGCACATTAAAGTCAAAAAAAGAGGTTTCACAACAGGTGCCTGGTTCCCATTCCCGGAAGCTGATTTAGTTATCCTAGGACATGGTCAGGCACCCAGATTTTTTAAAGCCCTGGGAGACTGTAACAGACAACCTGGACTGAGAGCCATCACACCACTGAAGAGTTGTTACAGGTGACTTCGGCCTCATCCAAGTCAGTGAATGTTTCTCATCTGTCTCTACTTTCAGCTGCAGTGGTGGGTAGAAGTCACCATACAGGAGCAGTAATTTTTCTTTTCTCACAAATAATTCTATAATCTTGGCAAAAGGGAAAAGGAGCAGAAAAATCTGTGTGCAGATAAGAGCTCTTAGAATACAAAAGTGAGTTATGATAGCTAAGGTGTGAAAATTTTACAGGAAAAGAAAAACTGGAGGAGAAAGTATGTGTTAGGGAAATACTGATGGGAAAAGAATTAGGAGAAATCACGGTATGTGAAATTGGCCGACATACAAATACCTTTCCACTGTGGACCAGTTTGAATTGGGTCTACACATTAGAATGTAAACCCACTTATTAGACAAATTAAGAAAATATCTCTAAACTGTATTAGTCTTAAAATTAACATATGTTGGGAGGTGGTATTATTTAAAGAAAATCTGGGCCAGGCGTGGTGGCTCATGCCTCTAATCCCAGCCCTTTGGGAGGCCCAGATGGGAGGATTGCTAGAGCCCAGGAGTTCGAGACCAGCCTGGACAACATAGCGATATCTTGTCTCTACAAAACATCAAAAAGATTAAAACCAGATGTGGGAGTGCACACCTGTAGTTCCAGCTACTCAGGACGCTGAGGCAGAAGGACAGCCTTAACCTGGAGGTTACAAGTGAGCCATGATCATGCTATTGCACTCCAACCTGGGTGACAGAGTGAGACCTTTACAAGAAAGGAGGGAAGGGGAGGTGAGGGAGGAGAGGAAGGCAGGAAGAAAGAAAAAGAAAATCGGAGCTAAAAGAATGTGTCACTTACTGTGCAGTTGCAGAAACAAAAATGATCATTGTTAAAAGTAAATAAAGGTCAATTTGCATTATACATTCATAAGCAACACAAAATGTCAACAAGCATTACTAACAGAAAACAGATTAAGAAAGTGGTTTCTGTAAACAAAGCAACACGAAGAATGTTGTTACAGACAACTAACACTGACTGAACACACCCAAACGCCAGTGTTAATGGTGTTTATTATCTCATTAGTTGTCATGAACCTATGATGGAGAAAACCTTCATTATCTACCTTTTAGAGATAAAGTAACTGAGGTTCAGAGAAGCAACTATTTCTGGTTTTTATGTGGCAGAGCAGTATTTGAAATCAGCTATGTCCAATTCTAAGGCCTGAGGTGTTTTTTATTTGCTTGCTTGTTTTTGGAGTCAGGATCTCACTCTGTCATCCAGGCTGGAGCTCAGCACAACCATGGCTCACCACAGCCTCAACTTCCTGGACTCAGGTGGTCCTCCCACCTCAGCTTCCTGAACAACCAAGACTACCGGTGTGTGCCACCATGCCTGGCTATTTTTTGCACTTTTTTTGTACAGATGAGGGCTCACTATGTTGCCTAGGCTAGTCTCGAACTCCTGGGCTCAAGTAATCCTCTGCCTTAGCCTGCCAAATTGCTGGGATAACAGCCGTAAGTCAGCACGCCTATATGAATTCCAGAGCCTGAATCATTTACTAAGTTCCACTTTTATAAACTGTAATTGATTCGTCAAAATTCATTAGACTTTAAAAAAATTCCACACTCTTTGCTGCATTTAAGAAAAAAAATAAAACAGGAAATCAACAGATAACATTTTTGGTAATTAGAGGATCCAGGTACAGAAGTCAAAGGCAAATTTAACCAAAGATGTTAAATCCAGGCCAGTCACTCTGAGGAGTCTCCGTGAATGTTTATTGGTGACAATGGAGAAATTAAAACTGTGGACTGTTATTGATGCATGCTACTTTTGCAACTGTAAGGTTTTCCTTTTGTGAATCTATTTCCCAATAATTCTGCTTCTCATTTACACATAACCA
>NW_007233601.1:0-13075 GCF_000164805.1 Carlito syrichta | reverse complement strand
ATTCTTGCCAAGTTTAACAAGAAATTTAATATTTGTTCATTGTTCTAATTCAAGTTCTGACATTCTCGTGATGGCACACAAAAACAGGCAGCAACAATAATGAATGCCCCCCGGCAAGACATCACCACATGTTGACAGGAACACAACTGTGAGACCGTGATAAACCAAGGTTATGAAGCCTTACCAAGTTGTCTGTACAGTGTTGCCAACATAAGGGCATGGTGGCAAGTTTGTGAACTTAATTGTCACACCTCGTATGCAAGCATGCACTCTAGACCATCAAGGGACAACTTATGACCTTTGCTCTCTTGGCCTCTAGGATAAAATAAATTGGTACACAGAAAGATGGCAAACCTCCTGCATAATGTCCCTTTGAAAATCAGGCATGAGAGAATTCATATCTTTCTTTGTTTCCAAGACTTCTGTGTGTCCTACCCACAAGCCCCAGAGGATGTGCATTGCCAACTTCTCACTGTACTGACACACTTAAACACCCACCATACTCAACAAAGTTTTACTTTTCACTTGGGCCCATTCAATCCCATGTAGTGTTTTGAAAATATGTAAAGGGAAAGTGAGGCTCCAATATTTTTCCTTTCCTCATAAATATGGCATTTTAAATGTTTCATACATATTCATCATTTGCTCTTTCTTTTTTCTAAATGTGCACCTATAGCTTAAGTTTTATTCATACCCTTCTCTGGTTCCCTGGTTTGAATTGGAAAATTGAAATGTAAAATATTAACCCTATAGCAAGTTGGTTAAAACTCACCTTTTAGTGTGAGCCTGAAAAAAAATGGAGACAATCTTCCAATAATTAACAAACATGATAGTAAAAGAACATATACAACTTAAATGAAAAACAGCCACAAGAAGATAGAGCAATCTGTAAACAGAATATTTACGGGGAGTGAGAGATGGATTTGTGGGAGCAATTTGTGATGTCAGTGTTATTAATTTAGAATCACACTTCCAACATTTAATCTTAAGAATTTTCAGGTTGTTTAAGACTTAGCCAAAGTTTCTAAAGGACTTGAAGATCCTTGCATGTTAGTTTCCCTCAACTCAATGTCCAAATGTATCCAGCACAAATGATCTCCAACCAAAAATCATTATTTTTTTTCTTTCTTTTTCTCCCTATCTTTTAAAAAAAGAAACTGAGCAGGAAATCTCACTTCAACAAGCTGTCTCACAACATTTATGGCGAATTCTGATTCCAACTAAGTTGAAAATATCTCAAAAGCAGCCTGTCATATAGAATTTCATTGCCTCTGCTCCTGGGATATGCAGAAATAGATGGATATGTGGGATTCAAAAGATTCAAAACAGCTTAAGAAAAAGAATCTTGATGCAAACCTCAGACTGATATGCTTTTATATGAGAAGCATATACTGTCCCTATGTATAAGTTAGCTATTGCTGTGTAACGAATCACCCCATATTTAAGTGACTTAAAACGATAAGTATCCTCAGTGCTTATGAATCTGCACATCAGCTGGGCAATTCTACTGTTCTTGGTTGTGCTCAAGCATACGTTTTTAATAAGCTATATGTAAGGTAAGCTACTCTGCTGTTCTTGGTTGAGTTCTCTCACATGCTTGCAGGTCAGCTGACTATAAGGTAATCTAAGACAATGTTGATAAGACAAGTGGATTCTGATCCACATGGTCATCATCCTCCATCAAGCCATCTCAGGTAATTGGCATGGTGATAGCAGCATTCTAAGAAAGAACACATGTTTTAAGTCTCCCTGTGGCCTAGGCTCAGAAGTGGCACACTATCATTGCCTGTCACTTTATTTCTTTGGTCAAAGTAGGTCACAAGACTAGCACAGGTTCAAGGGCTAGAAAAAAAGACTCCAATTTTTGATGCATGGTAAAGAGTGTGGATACAGAAATGCCATTAGGAGAGTCCATTAATGTATTCATATACCATACCTCAATTTTACAGAAGCACTTCTTGAGGAATCCCATGAAGACTTTCTAAACATTGTACTCTCCAAAGTTCACCTGATCATAGTATCTTCACTAGGTTCACAGATGACAGCACTTACTGAAAACTCTGTGAATGCATAACCTATTTGTCAGAATTTGGGGAAAAAGGAAAGAAAACTAAAAAATAGATATTAAAGAAGAGATATTTAGAAAATACACACATATATATCTCTATATATATTGTCCTCTGTGTTTTCTGTCCTCAACATGTCAGTGATGCATATTTCTTAAAAGACTGCTCCATTATTGTTCACAAAACTTTTTCCAGATCACCACCCCCTATTCTGCATTTTTTGATAAAAGTGCTTTTTTGATTTTGCCAAGTTGTGTCAATTAAAGTTTTTCAGAAAAGAACCAAGTTGTAAATTTCTTTTCCTAATGGTCTTTAAAAAAGTGTAGTGACTGAAACACTGAGAGGTTACAATTGCCAGGATACACCATCAAAAATAATAACTAAGTCATCATATGGGCACATGATGACAACTGGACCTATCTCTCACCTGACTCACAGCAATTGTAAGCCCTCGTTAGTTGTAAAATGATTTCAGAAATGTTAAAATGTGAGCATAATAGACTTCTTCAAATTGGTAAAGTAACATATTAAATATCACTATACATTCAGATATTTTCCAGAATACCACTGTATACTTTGATACTATTGTCCCTAAACTGTTTCGCTAACCCCACTGATCTTCAAGATTAAATATCTTCTTTAAAGTTTGTCCATTTTTGTCTAATTGGAGAATCCTATTAGAATGTCATTTCAACTATTTCCAGGGGGAAATATTTTCCTTAGGAAGCTGGGTGACATTGCCTCCACAGAAGAGCATATGCCTTTCAAAGATCCTTAAAGCACTGAAAAGCATGGGGCAAAAAGGACATATGGACATAGCATTCGGGGTACTTTTTGTTATTTTACTATCTTTACCTTTTCAATAAATTGTGTCTCAAAGTTTAACCTTCGTCTATAATCCATCTGGGACTTTTTCTCATAACTCACTCCAGAAGGAACTTTAGTAGATATGAGTTTTCTCCCAGGGATTCACCCTCCTTCTGTTTAAAATTTTAAAAAATGATTTTGCAAATTAGCCAAAGGAGACAGGCTATAAGCTTTCTATAAGAATCCTCCAGTATGCCCTCTGGATTTTTTTGTTTGGCTGTTTTCAAAAGTTGTGCCGGTTAGGATGGACACTAAAATCTACATGGAATGTGTAAACAGCACATGTGGGGACAAATGCATCTTCCATAAAAACAACAAGCATCTGCAGAGTTGCTGCAATTGAAATGCACAGCATAAATGCTTACCAATCACAGGAAAGTTGGTATATTTTAGATTTTTGTGGTGAAAGCAATTCCTAGAGATCATGCTAATGCAAGCCCCTCATTTGACCTAAGAAGAAAGTGAGATTCATTAGTCTTTCATTCAAAGTATAATTATTAAGTGTCTATAATAAGTCAGGGACTCTTCTAGGCCCAAGTTACAGAGGAACAAAGATCAAGTGACATATCTGTGGGCATTAGTGAGTCACTGAATGTCCTAAACTCCAGTACCTTCACTCCTTGTCCTGCCTTCTTGACAGTAACTGCACCTTTAATTGACTTAGAATATATGGCAAAAGGGAGAAAAAAGTACATCTGAACTCCCAATACTCTGATCAAATATTTGTCCTTTCCAGTTATTTAATTACCTTTAGGAGAGCAAGAGTAAATTAGTAACAGAGATCTAACCGGGAACCTCCATAACAGAATAAGCTGCCATCCAGCACCCAGAGACCTCTGCATTGAGTCTAGAAAAAAATTTGCATTTCATGTATTCATGCCAGTGTTTACATGACACTGACTCTTTACAGAGTCTATTAAAAATGCAAAAATGGATATAAAAGGAGAAAGATGAAACTCTGTCCTCATAAAACTTAATTATCCAAACTAAAGCAGCAAAAGCCACAAAAGCCAGTGTCATAATTGAACACAAGACACGTTATAGCAGAGACCAATTTGTGCTGCAAGGATGAAGTTCAATGTGAAGTTAGTCAAAAAGACTTTCTGGGGAAGATCAGTCTTGAATTGGGACTTGAAAGAAGTAACGGAACAACTAAGTAAAATTCAAATCTTTTATTTGTGAAGTTTTTTTAAAAAAAATATATTTAAGGATAGTTTTCTAACCTAGTGTTTTATTTATTTCCTTTAGGGTACTATTATATTTGTGGTCAAGCCCTTTTGTTTGTCTTCTATATCTACCATTTTATTCTTTTTAATTTTGTTCATTCTATTCCACTCTTGCCACTATTCTGATTCCTGATATCTTTATCTCTCAATTTAAAAAAAAATTTTTTTTCTTTGGCCAGGCATGGTGACTCATGCTTGTACTCTTAGCACCTTGGGAGTTCAAGAAGGAAGGATCACTTGAGGCCAGGAGTTTGTAACCAGCCTGAGCAACAAAGAGAGAGCCCATGTCTACTTTTTTTAATGTTTGGTCTTCTTCGGATTCTGTTCTTTTTATGCTGTTAGTGTGGCCTTCATTCCTGCAATGTTTTGTACCTTTTAGAATTTTTGAAGATAGATTCTTTATGTCTTTTGTTTATTACTCATCCTTGAAAGGAGGACGTTATTACAGCATCAACTGGAGTTCACAGGAATTCTATTATTGCTGGTCATAGGGGGAAGTGTGTGAGTTCTCATAGCCATAGCCACTGTGGTCATTATTTCTCACCAGTAATCCAGGCAAACCCTACAAAGCTTTTCACAATGCAGACTTTTCTCCCACCACTTCACCAAAGCCTAGAGTCCTGAAAATATAAGCTAAAGTATCATCCCAAACCATTTGATTCTCTTGGGCCTTATTTTTTAAAATTTCTGAACAAGATCATAGCTGCATTCATGCCAAGACTAGTTATCCCTCACTACTGAAGAAACACTCCTCTGAACATTCTACCAAAACCTCAAACATTTTGAGGTTTCCAGTCTGGTTGGTGGAAACAGGCACAATTTACGTCCTGTGTAGCTCTAGTGCTCCCCTTTCTAATCTTTTTTGGTGATTCTTTCCCTGGCCTGGAGTCCTTTCTTCACAGGTTCATGCTGATCAGCATTATGCTGAGCTCTTTAGGGTCACCTTCCACAGGTCTCAAGTTCCTTTCTCTGAGCAGTTATCGTCCAGACGCTAACCATCTAGACTTCCTCATAGACCCAAGCTCATCTCCCCTACTCAGGTTTTCACTGGGCTGTGTCTGGATTCTTTCTCCCTGGTACAGGGAGAAATTCTAGAAGAAATTCTCTCAAGACAGTAATCTTGGGAAAAGGCAGTATTTACTTCACTTGTTTCTCATCTTTCTTCGATCACTTTTTGTTGTCTGATGCCCAAGTTTTGGAAACAACTCTTTTGTAACTTTTACCTTTTTAGAGGAAGTGGAAGGGGTTGTTTCAAGTCAGGGTACAAATTTGGTCCTTGTTACTTATCTTGATCACAACGAGAAGTTGATGTTATGGTGCAATTTTTGTTGTTGTTGTTTCAACTTTCCTCCAATTAAAGCTATATTTTAAATAGTATCTAGGAGAGCTCCCTTTACCTCTGTGGTTCCAAGCAAAGAATTGCAAATTTTTCCCCTCAGAATGTGTCATGCAGGCTGGAGACCTGAGTGTTGTTTGAGATATCCACGAGGGCATCCTCCCTCAGCATGATCTTGCACATTTATTTAACCTTCACTCTATTGGTGACCTGTCATCTTGTATCATGGTTAAGAATAACTGATGTCGCTGGGCTCGGAGGCTCAGCCGGTAATCCCATGCCTTTGGGAGGCTGAGGTGAGTGGATTGCCTGAGTCTGCGGGTTCGAGACCAACCGGGGCAGTGAGACCTCATCTCTACAATAAATCAAAAAATCAGCCGGGCATGGTAACGCATGCCTGTAGTTCTGGCTACCCGGAAGGCTGAGGCGGAAGGAACTCTGGAGCCCAGCAGGTCAAGGCTGCGGTGGCCGGGAGGGGCCACTGCACTCCAGTCTGGGCAACAGAGTGAGACTCCAACTCAAAAAAATAAATAAATAAAAGAATAACTGATGTCTCATGGGTGTGCTGTTTCATGCTTGCTTTTCATTCAAATTTATGCTGAGGAGGAGCTATCATACAGACCAGTTTTGTCTTGGTACAGCCTTACTTTGCCATCCCAGGAAACCAAGATTCTTCCAATGTTCCTCGTGTGGCTATAGCAAACCACATAACAAAGCAATTTTCCTTATTTCTCATTCAGCTATAAAAATTCTGTCCCTAACTGGTGTTTGCCAAATCCCTCATGGTTAACACAAAAAGCATTTAGAATGAAATTATTCTAGCCCCCTACACAAATTTTATAACTATGTTCTCTACTGAATGTGTTAAGTTTCTGAAATCCTGGGTAAAAGTTTTCTTGAATCTTATTCCTTCTTGGTGAAGCCTGCAGCAGCATAAGCTGGAATAGGAAATACAAGATGAGGACAATCCCTAAAACAGGGCTATTTTTGGAGATGTTTTACTAAATGACCTCTTTGGCACAGTTCCCCAACTAATTTCAATCTGAACAGGGGAATAAGATCAGACGCCACCAACAAAGTACAACCAGAGTCATTCCTCTGATAACAGCAAATTAGCCCTGGAAAGGAACACATTACAGCCTGAAAAACTCATGAAGATTTGAATCTGCTGCCTAATTAGCCACAATGGTTGATACAAGAGGAAAAAATAGCCCACAAGCAACAATGTCAAATTAGGGGCATTTGCTGGAACTTTCCATTGAATGACTGACTCAATTGAAATATCCAAATGACCAGCTAAATACACAGAATCAGACCCATCAGAACATTTTTCTGTGATCATGCCATCACATCTGAATATATGTGACTCACAGAGTACGTATTTAAGGAAAACCCACAGGCGAATTATACACACACACACACACTCACGCAAACACACACATCTGTGTGTGTGTACGTGTGTGTATGCAGTGAAAAATATGAGGGAACTTTTAAGAGTTTATGAAAAGATTGAATTAACAGGTAAAAATAAAAAATATAAATTTCCTTTTTCAATATAAGCTCTATCAATATCAAGACATTTTGGAAGCAATGTTCCCAGTCATTGAGTTCATCCCTAAAACCTGAGGGTCCTGAGAATTTAAACATGTCAATTCAATCTTTTTTGCATTATTAATCAATTAAAAGTGGGTACTCTTTAAAGATTAGAAAATAAAAAGTCAGAAAGATTCAAATCATGACTGTATGGTGAATGCCATCATCCAAACCATCTTTTTTAAAATTTTATTTTAGAGATGTGGGATACAAGTCAGGATTGGATAAATAAGTGGTCTAGGTACAGGTAAAGTTTGGGCTTCCCATCGCTTCTCACTTCTCCTGGATTAGGATCAGGAACCCATATGTATTTTATGTGCCCCCATCCCCACCCTACCGGCAGTGTCCCACTACTGCCAATCCCTTTCTTGTAGTATTATGACAGGTGTTTTGGGTCTACTTATGAGTGAGAACATGGGGTACTCAGTTCTTTGTTTCTGTAATAGGTCACTGAGTACAATAGACTCCAAATCAGTCCAAGTTGCCACAAAGTCCATAGTTGTTTTTCTTATTTATGGTTGCATAATATTACATCATGTATATGTACCACATTTTATTTTGTCCAGTCCAGTTTCAATAGGCAGCATGGTTGCTTCCATATTTTTGGTAGTGTGAATAGTACTTCCATAAACACGTGTGCACAGGTATCTTTTTTGTAGAATGATTTGAGTTCCTCCAGGTATATACCCAGAAAGGGGACTGCTGGGTCATATGGAAGGTTAATTTTTAGATCTTTTAGAAATTGCCACACTGTTTTCCACAGAGGTTAAACTAGTTGGCACTCCCACCAACAGCGTAGAAATGTTCCTGTTTCTCTGCATCCTCACTAGCATCTGCTGTTTTGTGTTTTATTAACGGATAGCCATTCTTAGTGGAGTTGGGTGGTATCTTAGTGTGGTTTTGATTTGCATTTCTCTGATGTTAGTGAGGCTGACATTGTCCTCATTTGATGAGAGGAATTAGCAGAAACATGCATTATCGTGGTGGAGAAGGACTCTCTAGTGAAGCTTTCCTAGAAGTTTTTTCTGCTAAAGCTTTGGATAACTTTCTCAAAACACTCTCATAGTAAGCAGATGTTTAGTTATTTGGTCCCTCAGAAAGTCAACAGGGAAAATTCCTTAAGAATCCCAAAAAACTGTTTCCAGACCTTTGCTTTTGAATGCTCTGCTTTCACTTTGATTGGACCACTTCCACTTCTTGGTAGCCATTGCTTTGACAGTCATTTGTCTTCAAGATGATACTGGGAAAGCCACGTTTCATCTCCTGTTTCAATTCTTCAACAAATACTTCAAGATCTTGATCTCATTTGTTTAAAATTTCCTTTGAAAGTTCTGCTCTTGCCTAAAGTGATTTGGGCACAAAGGTTTTGGCACCCATTGAATTAGAAGTTTGTTTAACTTTAATTTTTCCATCCAAATTGTGTAAGCTGAACCAATTGAAATGTCTATGGTGTTGGCTATTGTTTGTACTGTTAATCATCATTCCTCCTCATTTAGGGCATGACCGAGATTAAGTTTTTTTCTTTCAAATTGATGTGGATGGTTTGCTGCTGCAGACTTCATTCTTAATATCATCTTATCCCTTCATAAAATGAGTTATGCATTTGTACATTGCTGATTTCCTTGAGGCATTGTTCCTATAAACTTTCCCTAAAGCATGAAAAATGTTGCCATTCTTTCACACAGGCTTTATCATAAATTTTATATTTATTCTTGTGTCAATCTTAGTAGAATTCATGTTATTCTGATGGGGCCATCATATACTTCTAAGGGCCTCAGACTAGATCCTATACAGACATATAATAAAAAGCTAGTACAAATTTACTGAGGTACCAAAAAATTTTGAAATTCATACATAGTTTTTCCATAATATGAATTTTCCATGAACTTTTTGAAATTTCCTCAGAGCAATGACAATTTTCAATAAATGTGAATTGAGGACAATAGAGTGACCAAACACACTATTTCTTCAGACACTGAGAATTCATTCCAACTTTCCCTCCAAAGTATCAATCTTTCTCCTCCACTGAAAAAAATAAACCTGTGCTTGAACACTTCTAGTGAAATGCATAACTATATACCATAAATGTGCTCATTTCTTTAGACCCAAAGCATTTTTACTTCTCTCCAAAATCTTCTCCTTAGTGCTAATCTGGCAAGCCTCACAGGTGGCCAATGGGGAGGATAATAAGTCTTTATAGCTACTAAAAGCCTTGATGACTTGGATAAGAATTGGCATAATACAGACCTCTTTCATTCTTCTTTGTGAGTGGACATTCAATAACTGAGGAAGGAAGGGGAATTTTTTGAAAGAAATAAAATATTTGTAAAAACTAACAGTGAATATTAAGAGCGTACTTTATTGGCTTTTTTTTTCCTACATGGGATGGCATTGGATATAGTTAGACTCAAGATCCCTGGTACAAGGCTGAATACAGATTAAGGAAGATGAGACGTGATACCTTTTGCTTGAAATCTAAAGAATTAAAAGGGGTCAAAGGGTGGTGGGTAAAGTCAGAGAAAATGAAACAAGGAGCAGTCATCTTACTTCCTACTCTAGGCACTAGAACAGGAAAAATAATTTTATAGAACATAAAGAGAACAGGAAAGAGAATTTTATAGAACAGTAAAGAGAATTTTGAAGTTTTAAAGAGAATTCTGAAGTTTCTAGCACAATATAGCTTAGTAAGGGGGAAAGTTCTTCCCAGGAAGAGAGAATATTCACATTCTTCCGGCAGTCATACCACGTAATCCCTGAAAGAACTCAACCTAATGGTGAATGGGTGAATAGATCACACCTAACCTGAAAAGGAAAACCATATTTCATTATTGAATAATTGCAATTGCTAAAGTTTCACACTGAGTCTTAATCTTCCCCATAATGCACTATTGACAGTTATTGAAGAAAATATATTATGCATATATATCTATGTAGGTATAGGCATAGGTAATATATGTATATGTTCTGTAATATATGTAAATATGCATGCATATGTATGCTAACCTATATGCTACATGATGAAAAGAAGGATCCAAGACAAAGAAATATATGTAAGTGTATCTGGATTCTTGAGTCCAGAAATTATTTGTGTAGATAAAAAAATTACATATGAAATATATCAAATCATGCAACCCTAATAAAGTTTCCAGGTAGTGGATGGATAGTAAGTGAAATAAGAGTTGATATTAAAGTATGATCATTTCAAATGATTTGTGAAGGCCTTGTGGAGGATATCTAAAGACTGGTAACAAATTTGAAGGGAAAAAATGGTAAAAGGGCACAGGATTGACATGAGAAAAGATGTAGAGGCAGGTAAGTGAACACTCCCTTGCAGATTGGTGAATAACATTAGTTGCCTGAGAGTCAGACCTAAGTTACACTTCGTATAAATCAATGAGAGGACTTCTTGACCTAATCTGAACCTTACCTTGCAGCTGGAAGTAAAGACTCACTAGAGATTTCGAACTGGGAAAAGTTGGATAATATCAAACAGCTGAAAATACAAAACAACAATCAGTTTTGGGCTTACCCAATGGGTACAGAGAACTGAGGGATTAATTCAGGTGTGACAGACTGCATATTTTCTGTGGCCTCTGAAGTATACCCAATGTTTCTCAGGCACAGCCCTTCACAAACAGTGCAGGTGTGTATCCAAGCTCCAGCCATAAGAAGGAGCTCTTTGTTCTCAAGTTGTTAACAGAAAAGAAAACTGTGAATACTTAAAACAATTAATAAGGGGGATAGCTAATTCCCAAATTAGGCAACACTATGCTGGTAAAAAAAAATTATTAAAATACTCCTGTTCAGATTTTGAGATAATTAATCAAGAGGATATCATCTCTTTCCTTTGTGGTTAAAAGCACAGACTTCAGAGTCAGATCATGTAGGTTTGAATCCCACCTCTGCTACTTACTGGCTGTGTAACCTTGGGTAAATTTCCCAACCTCTCTGGGCCTCATTTCCAATTTGTAAGATGGGAATGATTATAGTATATACCGTATGGATATGCCATAAGAACTAAGTCAGTTGATATTTGTGACTTAGAGTGTGCTATCTAAATATTGGTTAATAATAAATAACAAAAAATATAGAAAAAAGCAGAATTATCCCAAGTATTAATGTGCCATAGGGGTTTGTTTAACCCAGTAAGGAGATACGGATATTTAAAGGATTTTGGAGCATTTATTAGAGCAGCGTATCTCATGGGTGGGTGGGGAAAGGGATGCAGATTTTGCCCCCTAGGGACATTTGACAATGTTTGGAGATACTTGTGGTTATCACAGCTGTGGAGTGGAAAGATGAAGGAAGGAGGTGCTACTGCCATCTAGTGGGCAGAGACTAGGGTTGCTTCTAAACATCCTACAGTACACAGCGCCCACATAATAAGGAATTACTCTGCCCGAAGTGTTGATAGTGCCAAGGTCTAGAAACCCTGGGTTGTAATATGTGCATGGTGCTGTTCATTATAAACAAGAAGTCATCATAAAGTTGGCACAGCAGAGTGGGAACAAAAAGAAGGTCCTGAATCGATCCTCTAATGCAGGCGTCCCTAAACCCCCGGGCTGTGGACCGGTATGGGTCCATTGCCTGTTAGGTTCCAGATCACCCAGCAGAGGTGAGCAGCGGGTGGGTGGGGTCTACTTTCTGGCAGATCAGCAGTGGCATTAGGTTCTCATAGGAGCCCAAACCCCACTGTGTATCTAGCTTGGGAGGTATGAAGGTAGCACGCGCCTTATGAGAATCTAATCTAATACCCAATGACCCCCTCCCCAACCCCCGGTCTGTGGAAAAATTGCCTTCCATGAAACCGGTCCCTGGTGCCAAAGAGGTTGGGGATCGCTGCTCTAATGCACCTCACATAGTCTCTGCAGTCCTCTGCTAAGCCATTTTTTCAACTGTGGCCACGGATTAAGGTTTCCTGTTGTAAGCTTTCAATCATGATAGGGTAAATGAGGAGTGAACATTGGGGAAATGTTTTCACAATTCAGTCCAGCTCCACAACGGAGCATCATCAATATATTCATCTTTGTGCTGAATGGAATATGTTGTAGAGAAGAAATGGAATCTGGTCCCTCAGGGAACATTCCCTTTGGTTGAGGAACCAAGGGCCACCTACACTTATTAGGGAGCCTCACACAACTGTGTGTGACTGAGACTGAGAACACGGCTTGAGACCACAAGTTGGCCCTGTCTGGTCGTGGAAGGGAGAAATTAGCATATCTATAGATATTATGCAGGCTTAGCCGAGGTCTGAAGTCCAAGTTAAGCTTGAGACAAAAACAGTATTTTGATAGATGAAGAGAAGGTGTTCTCTTGAATGGCACTTGATTAGCAAAAGTGTGTTGGTGGGAATATTCTTGTGTCCAGAAGACAGCGAGGAATTCTCCCTGGAGGGACTCTTTCCGAGGCTGGAAGTGAGGGGAGGCTTGATGAAAACATAAAACACTTTTAAATAAAGATGGAGCCAGTGAAGGGGTTCTGATCCCTCCTGGAAAGTTATGGGAAAATATACATTCGAGTTCTCTATGCATGGAAACAACAAAAAGAAAAGATATTCAAAATGTCTGGACTGTATCCACATGAAGGTAGACATCAGTGAGAAAAGAATAGAAATGAATTCTGCTTTCTGTCCTTGCTATGAGGTGAGGAGAGGGGCCTTCTTCCCTGGAGACCAATGCACAAAGCACAAGCTGCTAAATCAGTTGTGCTTCGTGGGAAAGGTGTTGTTTGACCTAACAACAGTTTTAAGTTTGTACACATTTGCATGCTGAGATGTGACATTTACAAACACCACCACAAGGCCAGCCTTTAGCTTGGGGTGGGTATGCATGTTTACTTAGCTATCTGGGTTTCCTTTTTGTGTGTGTGGTTACTAAATTATACATGTAAATCAATATGTATCTTGAATTTACATACCAAATGCAAATGGTGTGACTGTTACTTTTTCTCCTGTTCCATATTTTCTCTGTGCAGAATGAATACTTTAT
>NW_007233600.1:19358-20946 GCF_000164805.1 Carlito syrichta | reverse complement strand
CATCTAGTGTGTATATCTTCTCATTCGGCCCATATAGATATATCACAGTTTGTTAGATCTGCATTCTTTGTTTTCATTAATGTGACTACGGAAAATTATTTAATGCTAAGACAATGTACTGAGTATATTTCCTTTCTTGTTCCACTGCCCCCACCCAAAGTTAACAATGCTTTTGTTTTTCTTCCCATTTGCTAGGCTTTTCTACATTCCTTATAGCCTCCCAAATTCACATGCTCTAAGGTATTAGATAACGCGTGGATTTCACTTTCAGTTCCTGGATGCCTGGAACTCTCTGCCTGTAGCTGCAGCTTCTCCCCAGGGCTTCTGGCACAACTGTCTTCCTGTGACTTCATTTTGCTCTCCTCTGGGGTTTCTCTTTGTCTCCTTGCCTATGTTGAATATCCTTTCTTTGGGGTAGATTTTCTTCTATTTAATTATCTCCTTGTTTTGGTGGAGCATGTGCTCTGGTGTCATCCTGAGAAATACAGAAAAGTAAAAAATGAGCCAGGCTCGGTGCCTCAGCCTGTAATCCCGTGCCTTTGGGAGGCTGAGGTGAGTGGATTGCCTGAGCCCGTGGGTTCGAGACCCGCTTGGGCAGCAAGAGCTTATCTCTACAATAAACCCTAAAATCAGCTGGGCGTGGTAGCGCGTGCCTGTAACTCTGGCTACTCGGAAGGTTGAGGCGGAAGGATCGCCGGAGCCCAGCAGGTCGAGGCTGAGGTGGCCAGGAGCAGCCGCTGCACTCCAGTCTGGGCAACAGAGTGAGACTCCAACTCAAAAAAAAAAAAGAAAAGAAAAGAAAAGTAAAAAATGTGAAGCAGTGTGCCCCCACCCTCGCAGCTGGCTCCCACTTCTCCCTGTGGTGGGGACAGCCAGGCCCTACTCCATTCTCCCTGCTCTGCCGACAGCATGGATCACAGGGTCAAGAAACTCAGATTGTGAAGTTGACTTCAATAGAAACCTTGCCATTCTGTGATAACAGTTGCGACAGCTTTGCTTCTGAATTGTGCAAACACAAGCTGTAGTCAGTCCGGGAAGGCTGTAAGACACGCAGCCAGTGCAGACATTCTGCACCTTTTAGGGTGGTGATGAGGTTTCCAGCATGAAATACTAAGGAAGCCGCCCACAAAACATCAGAGTCTCCCAAGCTCCAGAGAATTCTGTGACCAATCCTGATTCTGATTCAGAAGATGAAAGTGGCATGAAGTTTTTGGGGAAAAGGGCTTTAAATATAAAGTAAAACAATGAAATGTTTGCAAAACTGTTGTCAAAATTAGAAAGCTTCCCTGGCTCATTCCCTGGAAGACATTTCCTCCCAGGCCTCACATTACTATCAGAGACCCTGAAGGTCTATATTCCCAGGTGTAGCTTCCAGGAGAAACCCTGGTTGGAGAGCTCAGCTTCTTACCAGGTGGTGGTCTCAAATCCTCAGGTTCCTTGGACAGAGGAGGAGAAGGAAGAGAAAGAGGATAAGTACATGTTGGTGAAAAAGAGGAAGACCGTGACTGGGATTACTAGCCCAGAATTTCTCACACCAGGTCACCCCTGACCCCTCTGCATATAATTCGCCCAGTGGAAGGAATTACAG
>NW_007233600.1:0-19338 GCF_000164805.1 Carlito syrichta | reverse complement strand
ATTAGATAACCCGTGGATTTCACTTTCAGTTCCTGGATGCCTGGAACTCTCTGCCTGTAGCTGCAGCTTCTCCCCAGGGCTTCTGGCACAACTGTCTTCCTGTGACTTCATTTTGCTCTCCTCTGGGGTTTCTCTTTGTCTCCTTGCCTATGTTGAATATCCTTTCTTCTGGGTAGATTTTCTTCTATTTAATTATCTCCTTGTTTTGGTGGAGCATGTGCTCTGGTGTCATCCTGAGAAATACAGAAAAGTAAAAAATGTGAAGCAGTGTGCCCCCACCCTCGCAGCTGGCTCCCACTTCTCCCTGTGGGGGGGACAGCCAGGCCCTACTCCATTCTCCCTGCTCTGCCTCCAGCATGGATCACAGGGTCAAGAAACTCAGATTGTGAGGTTGACTTCAATAGAAACCTTGCCATCCTGTGATGACGGTTGTGACAGCTTTGCTTCTGAATTTTGCAAACACGAGCTGCAGTCAGTCCAGGAAGGCTGTAACACACGCAGCCAGTGCAGACATTCTGCACCTTTTAGGGTGGTGATGAGCTTTCCAGCATTAAATACTAAGGAAGCCGCCCACAAACATCAGAGTCTCCCAAGCTCCAGAGAATTCTGTCCCCGATTCTGATTCTGATTCAGAAGATGAAAGTGGCATGAAATTTTTAGAGAAAAGGGCTTTAAATATAAAGTAAAACAGCGAAATGCTTGCAAAACTGTTGTCAAAATTAGAAAGCTTCCCTGGCTCATTCCCTGGAAGGCATTTCCTCCCAGGCCTCACATTACTATCAGAGACCCTGAAGGTCTATATTCCCAGGTGTAGCTTCCAGGAGAAACCCTGGTTGGAGAGCTCAGCTTCTTACCAGGTGGTGGTCTCAAATCCTCAGGTTCCTTGGACAGAGGAGGAGAAGGAAGAGAAAGAGGATAAGTACATGTTGGTGAAAAAGAGGAAGACCGTGACTGGGATTACTAGCCCAGAATTTCTCACACCAGGTCACCCCTGACCCCTCTGCATATAATTCGCCCAGTGGAAGGAATTATAGAGGAATAGTTGGAAAACATCTGCAACCACTCTCAAGACAAGATGTATACCCATTCGCTGGACTCTGCTTGTTATCAATACTACCAGAAAATGATAAAAATATAATGTCTGCTTGCAGGGAGAAAAATCACCAGCATTCATAGGTTCAAAAGAATTTTTGAGAATGAGTAATAGCTTGAAGACAACAGCCCTAAACTTTTCATTCAGTGAGCATACTTCTTTGAAATACAATACAGTTACTAGCCATATATGTGATGATATCAGAGTATCATCTCATAACAGTTGAGATGATTTACAGACTTATATGTACAGAATATATGCTTATATATACCTCATCTTTACTTAATTACATATATACATATTTATATTTTATTTATATTTCACAGTAAGTTGCTTACCCTCACCTGAGTCTGGGTGAAAATAGAGAAGTAATCTTGTAGAAACAAAGGACTTATTCTAATAACTTCCAGTAGGTATTCCTCATGCTGAAGTTAGAACTGTACTTCCCAGTTCCCAGTGTGACTCAACTTTCAAACGACTCAAAGGATGGAGGGTTCTTACAAAAAAGCAAAAGTGACATTTGTACAACCAGGTTGCCAATGGGGGAGAGAAGAGAAAATACATGAGAGGCTCTTTGGATAGTTAATGGGTAAGATTTTTCTTTTACAATTTATGAAAGATACCAGTGTACAGTGAAACAATTTCTTCCTCATATCTAGAAACTGCTCCCAACAACAGCAGAATACATTTTCCCAGTACACATTGGACACTTAAATTTTTTTAAGTTTTAATTTGGGTATTTAGTTCATTTATATTCATCACAGTTAGTGATATATTTGGAATATCCTCAAAAATGAGGGTAAATACATTTGTCAGAAAAGCAAAGGCCGTTGGCTACCATATTCCCTCATTTAAAAACATCAAAAGATGTATTTCAAGCAGAGAGAAGTGATCCCAAATTTAAAATCTGATTTACAAGAAGAAGTGGTGGGTACAGAAAGTAGGGAATATATGTTAATTTTAAAAGATAATAAAGCAATACTATCTTGTGGGATTAATTAAAATATATAACAGCAGTAGCATAGTTGGGGTGGATTTTTTTTAAATGCCAGCTATTTTACTAAAGGTACATCTAGAGCAAGAATACAGAAATGTCAAAAGGGAAACATAACAGATAAGTGTCAAAAGGAAGTTGGTGTAGCTATATTCATATCAGACAAAGTAGTCTGTATTTTCCTAATAAATAGAATTTTAAAAATGTCTCATATTGCCCGCCAATCTTGACCCCAGCTGGATGGAGACAGCCGTCCCTCCCCCCCTCCCCGCTACCCTCTCAACCCGCACATGAGCACCTGCAGCATGAGGCAAGCACAGCACTTGCGCCGGCCCAGATGGGTCACAGGCTCCAGGGGTCCAAATGCTGTTGTCGGCAGCCTCCGGGTAAACACGGAGCACAGAGAACTCACAGGCTCTTCTAGCCATTCAAGAGCTATGAAAAATCACTGATCAAGCTACTCTTCCCCGCCACCCCCTGGCAAGGCGGCCTGGTGGTTTTGTGATCTTTGACAGCCAGGCAGGAAGCAGCCAAGAATGCGATGAATGGCCTTTGATCCGGAAAACCACAGAGCCTGGGGCTGCAGTTTGCCAAGGCCAAGGCCAAGATGGCCAAGAGCAAGCTCTCAGACACACCGAATCCCACTTATGTGCAACCCATCTGAGGAGCACACTTCTTTGCACGGTGCTCTGGTGGAGTGCTCCGATCCCCACGTCCCCAGAGGCCTGAGCACCTTACCCTGTACACCACAGAGCTGACCCCTGGCATCTCCCATGCTGTCTTCACCTCCCCAGTTGCTACTGACGCTGCCCCCCACTCCCCCTCACCCTCCCCTCACCCCCCACCCCCGTCAATGCTCAGGTGCTGGTTTCCTTCCTCAGATACCAGCAGCCAGAATGGAAGTGTGTTAAGTTCTCTTCCTTCCTTCGTTAGTCTGTCTCCAGGGAGCTGCTTCTGAAAATTTGTTGGTGGTGCTGGGAATAGGTGCCCTGAGCTCCTGCTGCCCTTGGTGGCCTATGCAGAGCTGGTGCTGCCTTCTAGACTGTGAATCTGAGGCCTGACTCAGTGGATGGCCTCCTCTTTCCCTTTCTTCCTCTTCCTTGCCCTATTCTGTTCCCAAAACATTTTCCCTAAGGTATCCCAGGAGGAGTTGGGACCTTCTGGCTGGGGCACCCAGATCCAGATCAGAGGCTCCGTGGGACCCAGCGAGACCTGACCTCACACCCAAACTGGCTTCTGTAGTTCCACCTCCAAGAAAGGAGGTGTTCGCTTTTGCATGTCTTCTGGCATAAATAAAGACACCACACTGGTGTCTACCTGAGCCTACAGCTTGTTCTCACACTGTCACTACAGCAACAGGTCCTGGCCAAAACACGTTCCTCCTCCTAGTCATGTGTGCCATTAATTAGTAAAGAGACCTTGTTCACCCTTTGAGATAAGTTTATGATTAGTTTGAGGCATGAAAAAGAAAAGGGTGTCCATTCTTCAGCAAAGACCTTGGTGTCAGGCATTGAGTTAAGAAAAATGAAATGAGGGAAACCTTGTGCAGTGTTGTTTTATCTTGTGAGCATATCAGTGCTTTACCATGAGCTGCAGCTGTGACCATCTTGCTATTTCAAACTTGGAACGCTAAGTGGCTGTTGTCATTGCTGATCCTGTGACAATGTGAAACTGAATAATATATGAAATGCAAAGGAAAGCAAAATCAAAAAAAGAAAAAGAATTCAAGGAACTAGAATAAAAAAAGTTACTCTTGATTGTAAAGACACATTTGAAAAATCCAAAACAAAATAATAAACTAAATTCAGCAATGAATAGAAATCATTATCAAGTTGAGTTTACTTCAGAATCGAGGTGGTATAACAATAGAAGGAAAAAGATCAAGATCATATCAGCTAAAAAGATGCAGGAAAAAAGTTTGATCAATTGTAACGATATATTTTTTAAAATAAAAGAACTCTTAGAAAACTTGGAATAGAAGAGAACTTCTTAATCTCACAAATAGTATTTACCAAAAGCCTGAAGCAAATATTTTACTTTATGGTGAATCATTATACCGTTTTTCTTTAAGATTAAAAAATAAAATTGGACAATCACTGTCTTGATTTCAACAGTGCACTGCATAGAAGTAGCCTGTGCAGTATAGCAAGAAAAAACAAAGAAAAGCTGTTAGAATTGAAAATCTACCCTATGGTATTAATAACTCCCAGTGCATCACACCCTCTCTGAGTGTGGATGGAAACTGAGGCTTGCTTTCTAACAAATAAGAGTGTAAGATCTGACAATTAAGTTTGCAAACTTATCCTAGAAAAAGTGCTGCATACCTCATTGCTGAAATCACTGCAGTCACCTTTGAAGTGCTCCCCTTGGGAAGCTATGCTCCAACGCCAGCACTTAATTCACCCATCAAAGCAATTCTGGAACTCTTTTTCTGGAACAGCTATCAGAGCTGTTATCATATAACCCTTGATGTCCTGACTATCAAATGACGTCCTTTCAATATTTCCTTCATCTTCAGGTTAAAAAAAAAATTTTAAAAAAAGGTCATTGAGAACCAGATTAGGTGAGTAGGGAGGGTGTTCCAATACAGCGATTTGTGCAGTGCTGCCAACGTAAGTATACAGTGGCAAGTTTGCAAACATAATTGTCAGACTTCAACAAATAACAATGATGGTTCTGATGACCATTCCAGAAAAAGAGTTCCAAAATTGCTTTGACGGGTAGACTAGGCACTGGTATGGATGATGCATAGCTTTTCAAGAGGAGTACTTCAAAAGTGTATTTAACAATAGTGTATTTAACAATGAAGTATGCAGTATTTTTTCTTGGATGAGTTTGTGACCTTAATTGTCAGCCCTTGTGATCACAAGAGTGAGCATTCCATCACATTTGCCACATAACATGATCCAGTCAGGGAAGCGACTACCCAATCACCTTTACCATACAAGGACTGACGATTAGTTTTGTCAACCATCCTAGAAAAAGTGCAACATACTTTACTGTTGAGCATCACTATGATCCCATTCAAAGTACTCCCTTTGGGAAGATATGTACTGATGCTAGCATGTAGTCCACTCATCAAAGCAATTTTGGAGCTCCTTTTCTGGAATGGCCATCAGAGCTGTTGTTGCAAGAATGTTGGAGTTTAAATTAGAGCAAAGAACAGACATTACATTTCTTGTACACTTGGCAAAAGTGGAAGAGAAATCAGGGAACCGTTAGTCCAAGTTTATGAGGATAATGCCATAAAGAAAACATCAATGTACAAATGGATTGAACATTATTTTCTGAGTGGGGAGAAAGTGCCACTGATGAAGAGAGGTCTGGATAACCAGTAACAAGCAAAACTGACAAAAACATTGCAAAAAATTGTCAAATTGTGCATCAAAATTGTGGGCTGGCTGTGAGAAGGATAGCAGACCAAATAAACATTAACAAAGAAATGGGAAAATCTTAACTGAAAATCTTGGCAAGAGAAAGGTGTATACAAAATTGGTCCTGAACAAGCTCTTGTGTCACGGTAATGTACCAACTCACACAGCACAGTCTGTAAGGAAGTTTTTAGCCAGTAAATAACTGCATTGGAACACCTTCCCTACTTACCTGATCTGACTCCCAATGACTTTTTTCTTTGCCCAAAGAAAAAGGAAATATTGAAAGGAAGATATTTTGATGAAATTCAGGACATCGAGTTTCTGAATTCTAATAAGACAACAGCTCTAATGGCCTTTCCAAAAAAAGAATTCCAAAACTGCTTTGATGGGTAGATTAAGCACTGGCATCAGTGCATAGCTTCCCAAGGGGAGTACTCCAAAGGTGACCAGAATGTTATTCACAAATGAAGTATATAGCACTTTAACTAGGATGAGTTAATGAACTTAATTGTCAGACTTTCTGCAATGTGCTCTGTGAGGCTCCTTGTTAACAGCCTGGAGTGTGCTATCATGCTGTCAAAAGACCTGTGGATGGACCCCATGGCAAGAAACCTCAGGGGCCACTAGGAGCTGAGAGCAATCCCCAGCTGATGATCAGCAATAAAGCTGGGACCTCGATTCTACAACCTCATATAACTAAATCCTTCCAACTAGCACCTGAGCATAGAAGAGGACAGCAAGTTTCAAAAAGGATCACAGCCTGGCTGTCACCTTGATTGCAACTTTGTGAGAGACCCTCAACAGGAGATCCATAGAAACTAAGATAGTAAGTGCATGTTGTTTTAAGCCACCAAGTTTGAGGTAATTTGTTATGTGCTAATAGATAACTAATATAGGAAGGAAGAAAAAAATGGTTTCTTAGAGAGCCTAGATTATGCAGAAAACAAAAGAATCTGTGGATATATGACAAGAATTGATAGAATTTATTTGACAAGTTTGCAGGTACATTTCTACATACCCAAAACAAACAGGTAAAATGTAATTTATATAAAGTTAGTATTAACAAAAGCACCTAAAATACAAAGCAATAAAATCTTAAAGCTATGCAAGAACTTGATGAAGGAAATATTTTTAAATTTTAGTGAAACATACTTTAGTAAAACAAAAAAGCAATGAAGGTTTAAATAACTTGATAGATAAGTTCTAGAACAAGGAGACTCAATTTATTTGTAGATTTATTGACTTAATGTAATTTCAAGAAAAATCCCAATCGAATTTTCCATGCACTTAAGAAAGTATTGAACACAAAAGAAAAGGAAAAAAGAACAACAACGTTCTTCACAAGAGTACAGGTAAAAGATTAAAAACACACATGATCAACTCTAAAACCAAAAGAAAGACAACACACAAACAGGAAGAACAACAACTCTGTTAGAACATTATGATAGGGATCAACTCTCACGCTTCAATAATCAGTTTGAATGTGAACAGACTAAATGCACCACTGAAAAGACATAGAATGGCAAAATGGATAAAATATTACCAGGCAACAATTTATTGCCTTCAAGAGACTCACCTCACTAGAAAGGACACACACAGACTCAAAGTAAAAGGATGGGAAACAAAGTTTTAGGCAAATGGAACACAAAAGAAAGGAGGAATCGTGATCTTAATCTCAGAAAAAATACACTTTAAGCTATCAAAAAATAAAAAAGATACATAAGGCAACTACATAATGATAAAAGGTTTAATCCATCAACAAGAAATATCCATCCTAAACATATATGCACTCAACATAGGAGCACCAACTTTCATAAAGCAGCTCCTAGGTAAACTAAAAAAGATATCATCTCCAATACCATCATAGCTGGGGACTTTAATACCCCACTCACAACCCTAGACAAATCATCAGGACAAAAAATCAGCAATGAGATCTGAAACCTCAATGTGACTTTTGAACAAATGGACCTAATTGATACCTACAGAACCCTCCATCCAAAAACCATATAATACATATTCTACTCATCACCACGTGGAATGTACTCTAAGATCAACCACATACTTGGCCATAAATCAAGCATAAGCAAATTTAAAAGGACTGAAATTTTACCATGTACTTTCTCAGACCACAGTGGAATAAAAATAAACATTAACACCAACAAGGTCCCCCCAAAACTCACAAAGACATGGACACTAAACAACATGATACTAAACAACTTCTGGGTCAATGATGAAATCAAAACAGAGATTAAAAGATACCTGGAAACAAGTGAATATGAAGAAACATCTATGAAAGCTGTAGTAAGAGGGGAATTTATATCCCTACAAATGCACATGAAGAAAATGGAAGGATCACAACTTAACAGCCTAACAAGCCACCTAAGGAAACTGGAAAAGCGAGACCATAAAAACCCTAATTTCAGCAGAAGAATCCAGATCACCAAAATAAAAGCCCAAAACCAGGACATAGAAGACAAAAAGATAATACAAAAAAATCAATGAAACAAAAAGCTGGTTCTTGAAAGGATAAACAAGATTGATGGTCCCCTAGCTAGACTGACCAAGAAAAAGAGAAAAAAAGGTCAAATAAACACAATCAGAAACACAAAAGATGAAGTCACATCTGTTCCTGAAAAAATACAAAAGATCATTAGACACTACTATGTACACCTGTATGGAAACAAACTTGAAAACCTTAAGGAAATGGAGGACTTTCTGTCATCACACAACCTGCTAGGTCTGACAAAGAAAGTGAGACCCTAAATAGATCAATAACCATCAAGAAAATTGACTACATAATTAAAAAACTACCTACAAAAAAAAGCCCTGGATCAGATAGCTTTCCAGCAGAATTCTATAAGACATTTAAAGAGGAGCTGATACCAATCCTACTGAAGGTATTCCAAGTGATTGAGAAAGATGGAACCCTCCCCAAATCATTTTATGAAGCTAACATCACATGGATGCCCAAGCCAGGTAAAGACCCAACAAAGAAAGAGAACTACAGGCCAATATCTTTGGTGAACATAGATGCTAAAATTCTCAACAAGATCCTAGTGAACCGAATTCAACAACACATCTCAAAAATCATCCATCATGACCGAGTAGGCTACATCCCTGGGAAGCAAGGCTGGTTCAACATTTGTAAAACCATTAATGTAATTAGATACATCAACAGATGTCAAAACAAAAACCACATGATTATATCATTAGATGCAGAAAAAGCTTTTGATAAAATCCAGCACAGCTTCTTGATAAAAACACTCGAACATCTAGGCATACGGGGAACATACCTCAAAATAGTAAAAGCCATGTATGAGAAACCCACAGCCAGCATAATCCTAAATGGACAAAAATTGGAACCATTTCCCCTGAAAACTGAAACAAGACAAGGATGCCCACTCTCACCCCACCTGTTCAATATAGTATTGGAAGTCCTGGCTAGAGCAATCAGAGAAGAGAAGGCAATCAGGGGTATCCAAATAGGAAAAGAGGAAGTCAAGTTATCTCTCTTTGCAGACAACATGATTGTGTACCTTGAAAACCCAAGAGAATCTGTCAAAAACCTCCTTACACTGATAAAGGCCTTTGGCAAAGTCTCAGGATATAAAATAAATGTGCAAAAGTCAATCGCATTTCTTTACACCAAAAATAAACAAACAGAAACCCAAATAAAAAGCACAATTACATTCACAATAGTCACAAAAAATGAAATACCTTGGCATCTTCCTAACCAGAAATGTGAAAGACCTTTACAATGAAAACTACAAAACACTGCTCAAAGAAATCAAAGATGACACAAACAAGTGGAAAAATATCCCATGCTCATGGAATGGAAGAATCAACATTGTGAAGACGTCCATCCTACCTAAAGCAATCTATAGATTTAATGCAATACCCATCAAATTAGCAGCAATGTTTTTCTCAGACCTAGAAAAAACAACACAGGAATTCATATGGAAACACAAATGACCTAGAATAACCAGAACATTCCTCAGCAAAAAAAAAACAAAGTAGGTCGTATCACATTACCTGACTTCAAACTTTACTATAAAGCTACAATAATCAAAACAGCTCGGTATTGGTACAGGAACAGGCATATAGAGCAAAACCTCAATTTCTCAACCAACTCATCTTTGACAAAGCCTCCACCACCTACCACTGGGGAGAGGAGAACCTATTTAAACAGTAAAGGGTACTGGGAAAATTGGCTGTCCGTATGCAGAAGATTGAAACAGGACCCCTATCTATCCCCTTACACAAAAATTAACTCTAAATGGATCAGAGACCTAAATGTAAAACCTCAAACCATAAGAACCTTAGAAAATGAAGGACATACCCTCATGGAAATTGGAACTGGCATCCAATTCCAGAACAAAACCCGGAACCCACAGGCCATAAGAGAGAAGATAGACAAGTGCGACCTCATTAAATTGACAAGCTTCTGCAAAGCCAAAGAAACCATCAAGAGAGCAGGGAGACAGCCTACAGACTGGGAAAAAGTATTTGCCAACTCCAGGTCTGTCAAAAGCTTAACATCTTGGATCTACAAGTAACTCAAACATACTGAAAAGAAAAAACAAACAACCCCATTATAAAATGGGCAAAAGATATGAACAAACACTTCTCAAAGGAAGAAATCTGAGCAGCCAGCAGACACATGAAGAAATGTTCAACCTCACTAATCATCAAGGAGATGCAAATCAAAACCACACTGAGATACCACCTAACTCCAGTCAGAATAGCCATTATCAATAACTAAAAAAATAACAGTTGCTGGAGAGGGTTGGTGAAAAGGGAACACTTCTACCCTGTCGGTGGGAGTGCAAGCTAGTGCAACTTCTGTGGAAAACAGTATGGTGATTCCAAAAAGCTCTAAATATCGACCTCCCATATGACCCTGCAATCCCCCTACTGGGAATATACTCTGAAGAACTCAAATCACTCTATCAAAAGATACTTGCACACATATGTTTATCGCAGCATTGTTCACAATAGCAAGAACCTGGAAGCAACCATGTTGTCCAATCAAAAGAGGACTGGATTTTAAAAATGTGGTACATATACACGATGGAATACTACACAGCCATAAAAAAGAACAAAATCATGAATTTCGCAGCAACCTGGATGGAACTAGAGTCTATAATACTGAGCGACCTCTCACAGAAACAAAGATCTGAGTATCACATGTTCTCACTCATATAGTGGACCTTGAGCATCGAATGTACTACTATTAAAAAATGACTGACAGTGGTGGGAAACTATGGGGGGGGGAGATGGGATTAACGGTAGTAAATATCTGTGTGGGGATGTGGAGACACCTCTTATCAACAAGGGTGCCTGAACGAAGCATATTTGTATACCTTACACTTAACTGTACCCCACAATATCATAATAAAAAATATTGATTATAAAAAAAAGAATTTTCCATGAAACTTTACAAATGTATTATAAAATTATAGAGGAAAGCAACAAACCAAGAAGAGTCAAAATACTCCTGAAAAAGAGACATGATAAGGGAGTTGCACTTTATTGTAAGTTATTAAGACTTACTCAGAGGTTATAATAATTAGACAATATTAGACCATGCGTGGATTGTGAAATAGACTGATGAAGAATGATAGAGAACTCAGAAATAGAACAATACTATATGGAAATGTGACACATGACAAAAGCAGTGCAATGGTTTCAATGTCTCCTCCAAAACTCATGTTGAGACTTAATCCCCCAGGAGGAAGTATTAAGAGAGGTGACTGGATCACAAGGGCACTGTCCTTATGAATGGATTAACCCTTCATGGATTAATAGATTAAAAGGTCAATGGATGAATGAGTTGTAATGGCAGCAGAACTGGTGGCTTTATAAGAGGAAGAAACTTGGGTATAGTACATTTGAACACTCAGTCGCCTCAGAGCTCTTCAGAGTCCCCTCTAACCATGAAGACTCTCACCACACATGGCCCTTTGAACTTAGACTTCTCAGTCTCCATAGCTCTGAGAAATACAGTCCCTTTCTTTTTTAAATTACCCAGTTTTAGGTATTCAGTTATAAGCAACAGATAACAAACTGCTATAGTCTGCATTGTAGATTAATGAGAAACGAGTAGCTATTCAATAAATGGTGCTAAGACAATTAATTATCTACATAGAGGGAACAAATGGATTTTATATTTCACACTATAGATACTTTTTTTTTGTGGCACATGCCTTTAGTTCCAGCTACTTTGAAGGCTGAGGCTGTTTATACATTTAAGACTTAAATGAAAAAGAGAAAATTTTTAAAGTTTGAAACAAAACATAGGAATATATTTTTATGGCTCTGATATAGACAAGAATTTAAGATATCAAAAGCAGAATCGCTAAGGAAAAATTCATAAATTTGACTGTGTTAAAATTTAAAACTTCTTTTAATGAAAAAGACAAAACCAAGAATAAAAAGACAAACTTGGAGAAGATAAATTTTGACATGTAATCACCAAGTGATTAGCATATAGAGTGAAGAGCTCTTAAAAATCAAGTAAAAGACGACAAATAGCTCAAAAGAATAATGGGTATGAGACATAGACAGCATTTCATAAAGGAAAAAACAAACATGGCTAACAAAAATGTAGAAGGATGCTCAGGGAGATGCAAATTAAAACCATATTGAGATAACATTTGTGTACCCATTGGATGGTGGAAAAATTAAAAGTTAGGCAACATCACTAGTACACTGTTGGTGCAAATGTAAACTGGCAACCACTTTTTCGACTTACATAATTATATTTGTAATTTATAGTATATATAATATATAAATACAAAACAATTATATGTATAAATCATATAAAGCATTTTATTTTATACTTTATATTTAATACATTCATTTTATTTTATTTTATATTCATTTTATTTTGTTTTATATTTTGTAAGTATTTTATTTATATTAAAATATTTCATATTTATAAATATACACATATTCATATGTATAAATATACACATATATAAAATGCACACATAATTGTGTGTCTATATCATTTATATATGTAATTACATAAATGTATAAACCATCAATACTGCTCCTGGAGAACATACCCAAAGAAATCCTTGCAAATAAGTGCTAGAACCAAGTACAAAAATGTTTAAAAGAGTATTAACCAGGGGAGCATGTGCCCAAGACTTAGAGAACTGATAAAGAAATTACAGTTTATCCATGTAATGGAACACTATATGGGAGTGAAAATGACTGAAATAGAATATACACCAACATAGATGACATTCACAAACTATGACTAGTGAAAAAGTAAGTTGCAGAAGAATGTGTGCAATATGATATTATTTTGTAAAATTCAAAAATCAAATTTTAAATATACTTAGTATTTTAGGAAGGCAGGGAGATGGGCTGTCTGCAGAGGGACACAAGGGGCTTCAAGAGTATTATCCTCTTTCTCAATTTGGACAGCAGGTTCACAGGTGATCATCTCATCATGCTTTGGAAATTATACATATTCTTTCATATATAACAACCTTCATAATATTTAAAGGAATGAATGGAAATGTATACATAACTGGAAGATATGCAGAGCTTGTCATCAGAAGAGTCCCAGAATTATCAGATTCCAAGACAATTCCCATACAAAACAAGCAAATGAACATGGTATGATGATAAAAAGACCGTCTGTATTCTAATGAACTTAATTAGATAGGGACTTCTTTTAAGAATGGCGTTTGTTATAGGCTTGGAAGTGTTTTGAAACAGAGACTGATTTTGAATAAATCTATTACTCACCTTATAAAAGTAAAAGCTTGTTTTAAATGTCATTAATATTCCTGACAAGAAATTAAAAATTCCAGAGGTAATGCTGCCGATGAACTCAATCACTTGTATATGCATCAACCTAAATATTTATTTATTTATCTTTTAATTATTCATTATTATAAAGATGTGGGGTACTATTCAGGGTTAGTTCAGAGTTAGGTATACAAACATTGATTATGCAGGTACCCTTGTTGATGAGGTGTGTCCCTCCCTCCCCTAGCAGTTTCCCTCAACTGCCAATCCCATCCCCCATTCCCTGACATTTCCCATTACTGCCAAACACTTTCTTATAGTATTATAATTGTTCAAGGTCCGCTTATGAGTGAGAACATATGGTACTCTGTTCTTTGTTTCTGTGATAGATTACCGAGTATGATTGACTCCAAATCCATCCAAGTTGCTGCAAAGTCCATATATTTGTCCTTCTTCATGGCTGTATAATATTCCATTGTGTATATGTACCACCTTTTCTTTATCCAGTCCAGCTTCGATGGGCAACATGGTTGGTACCATGTTTTTGCTGTTGTGAATAGAGCTGTAACAAACATACGTGTGCAGTTATCTTCTTTGTAGAATGATTTGAGTTTCTCCAGGTATATTCCCAATAGGAAAATTGCTGGGTCATATGGCAGGTCAATTTCTAGTTCTTTCAGAAATCACCACATTGTCTTCCAAAGAGGTTGCACTAGTTTGCATTCCCACCAGCAGTGTAGAAGCATTCCTTTTTCTCTACATCCTCACCAGCATCTGTTGTTTGTTTTATTAATGATGGCCATTCTTACTGGGGTTAGGTGGTATCTCAATGTGATTTTGATTTGCATTTCTCTGATGATGAATTCAGGCTGAGAACTTTTTCATGTGTCTGTTGGCTTCCCATATATCTTCTTCTGAGAAGTGTCTATTCATGCCTTTTGCCCACTTTTAAAAGGGGCTGTTTGTTTTTTTTCTTTTGGCACGTTTGAGTTCCTCGTAGATCCTAGATGTTAGGCCTTTGTCATATATACAGTTGGCAAATATTTTTTCCCATTCTGTGGGCTGTCCCCCTGCTCTCTTGATGGTTTCTTTGGCTTTGCAGAAGCTCATTAGTTTGATGAGGTCCCACTTGTCTATCATATTTCTTAAGGTATTGGCCGTGAGGGTTCTGAATAGGAATTGGTTGTCAGTTCCAATTTCCATTACTGTGTCTCCTGCATTTTCTGATTCTTATAGTTTGAGGTATTATGTTTAGGTCTTTGATCCATTTAGAGTTAATTTTTGTGTTATGGTGATAGGCAGGGGTCCTGTTTCAATCTTCTGCATGTGGTCATCCAGTTTTCCCTGCACCATTTACTGAATAGATTGTCCTCTCCCAGGTGGTTGTTGTTGGAGACTTTGTCAAAGTTGAGTTGGTTGAAGAGTTGAAGATTTCTTCTGGAATCTGTATCCTGTTCTATTGGTCTATGTGCCTGTTCTTGTTACCAATACCAGGCTGTTTTGATTACTGTAGCCTTATGGTAAAGTTTGAAGTCTGGAAGTGTGATACCTACTGCTTTGTTTCTTTTTCTAAGTATTGTTTTGGCCAGTTATATTTCCATATGAATTTCTGTATTGTCATTTCCAGGTCTGAGAAGAATGATGTTGGTAACTTAATGGGTATTGAGTTGAATCTGTAGATTGCCTTTGGTAGGATGGACATTTTAACAATGTTGATTCTTCCTATCCCTGAGCATGGAATAGTTTTCCATTTGTTTGTGTCTTCTTGAATTTCTTTGAGCAGCATTTTGTTTTTCTCTTTGTAAAGCTCTTTCACTTCTCTGGTTAGGAAGATGCTGAGGTATTTCATTTTTTTGTGGCTATTGTGAATGGGATTGTGCTTTTTATTTGGATCACTGCCTGCTTGTTGTTGGTGTATAGGAATGCAACTGTCTTTTGCATATTTATTTTGTACCCTGAGACTTTGCCAAAGTCATTTATCAGTGCAAGCAAGTTTTTGACAGATTCTCTCGGATTTTTAAGCTATAGGATCATATCATCATCAAAGAGGGATAACTTGACTTCCTCTTTTCCTATTTGGATACCCCTGATTTTCTTCTCGTCTAAATGTCCGGGCTAAGAGTTCCAACAGAATATTAAACGAGAGGGGTGAAAGCAGGTGGCCTTGTCTTGTTCCAGTTTTCAGGGGAAATGTTTCCAGCTTCTGTCCATTTAGCAATATGTTAGCTGTGGGTTTATCATAGATGGCACTTACTATTTTGAGGTATATTCCTTCTATATCTAAGTGTTTGAGGGTTTTTATCAAGAAGGGAGGCTGGATTTTAGCAAAAGCTTTTTCTGCATCTAATGAGATAATCATGTGGTTCTTGTTTTTACACAGGTTGATGTATTTAATGACATTTATGGTCTTGCAAATGTTGAACCAGCCCTGCATCCTGGGGATGAAGCCTACTTGGTCATGGTGGATGATTTTTGAAATGTGTTTTTGGATCCGATTTGCTAGAATCTTGTTGAGGCTTTTTGCATCTATGTTCATAAGGGATATTGGCCTGTAGTTCTCTTTTTTGGTTGGATCTTTACCAGGTTTGGGTATCAGTGTGATGTTAGCTTCATAAAACGATTTGCAGAGAATTCCATCTTTCTCAATTGCCTGGAATACTTTCAGTAGGATTGGTATCAGCTCCTCCTTGTACATTTTGTAGAATTCTTCTGGAAAGCCATCCGGTCCAGGACTTTTTTGTAGGTAGTTTTTATATGACAGAGTCAATTTCCTGGGTTGTTATTTGTCTATTTCCTGTCTCAATGTCTTATTGTTTTAACTTGGGGAGGTTGTGTAATGTCAGAAAGTTCCCCATTTCATCTAGATTATCAAGTTTGTTTCCATACAGGTGTATATAGTAATCGCTGATAATCTTTTGTATTTCTTCGGGGTCAGTTGAGATTTGATCTTTTGTATTACTGAATGTGTTTATTTGGGCTTTTTCTCTCTTTTTCTTAGTCATTCTGGCTAGGGACCCATCAATCTTGTTAATTCTTTCAAATAACCAGCCTTTTGTTTTGTTGATGTTTTCTATGATATTTTTTCTTCTATGTTCCATAATTGTGCCCTTATTTTTGTGATTTGGATTCTTCTGCTAAAGTTGGGGTTTTGGTGGTCTTTTCTTTTTGGCTCTCTTAGGCTCTCAACTGCTGACCTTTCTGATTTCTTGATGTGTGCTTGTAGAGATATAAATTCCCCTCTGAGAACTGATTTCAGGGAATCCCAGAGGTTTTGGTAAGATGTTTCCTCATTTTCATTTGTTTCCAGGAAACATTCAGTCTCTGCTTTTATTTCAGTGTTGACCCAGCAGTTGTTCTGCATCATACTATTTAGTGTCCATGTCTTTGTGAGCTTTGGGGAAATGTTGTTGGTTTTGATATTTATTTTTATTCCACTGTGGTCTGAGAATTTGCATGGCAAGATTTCAACCTTATTGAATTTGCTTTTGCTTGATTTATGGCCAAGTTTGTGATCAAACTTGGATTATGTTCCATGTGGTGATGAGAAGAATGTATATTCTGTGGTTGTTGGGTGTAACAATCTGTAGGTATCTATCAAGTCCATTTGGTCGAGTGTCAAGTTTAGGTTCTGCATCTCCTTGTGATTTTTTGCCTTGATGATCTATCTAGGACTGTCAGTGTGGTATTCATGTCTCCTACTATAATAGCATTAGAGTCAATATTTTTTTTTTTTTGAGTTGGAGTCTCACTCTGTCACCCAGACTAGAGTGCAGTGGCCACTCCCAGCCACCGCAGCCTTGACCTGCTGGGCTCCGGCGATCCTTCCACCTCAGTCTTCCGAGTGGCTGGAATTACAGGCATGCTACCACGCCCGGCAAATTTTTTTTGATTTATTGTAGAGATGAGATCTCGCCTGCCCAGGTGGGTCTCGAACCCATGGGCTCAGGCAATCCACTCACCTCAGCCTCCCAAAGGCACAGGATTACAGGCTGAGACACCGAGTCCAGCTTAGAGTCAATATCTTTTTTTAGTTTACTTAGTAGTTTTGTTTTGTTTTGTTTTTTTTATAAATGCTGGTGTTCCTGTATTGGGTGCATATATGTTTAGGATGGATATTTCTTGTTGATGGATTGAACTTTTTATCATTATGTAGTGTCCTTTTGCATCTTTTAAAATTTTTGATAGCTTAAATGTTGTTTAATCTGATATTAAGATTGCAACTCCTGCCTTCTTTTGTGATCCATTTGCCTGGAAACTTGTTTTCCAACCTTTAACTTTGAGTCTGTGTGCATCCCTTGTAGTGTGATGAGTCTCCTGGATGTAGCAAAAATGGGGTCATGGTTTCTTATTCAGTCCGCCATTCTGTGTCTTTTCAATGGTGCATTTAGTCCATTCACCTTCATTCTGATTATTGAAATATGATTGTTTATCCCTGTCATGAGGTTCTTATAAAGTTTTTCCTTTGTTTGCTTGTTTTCTCTTGGCTTTGGAGTTAATAATGTATGTGTGTGTTCAAGTTTCTTGTTGTGCTGTATTCTCTGCTGATTCTGTGCTCTGCTGTTCTCTTGGGAAGTGTGTGGTCAATCTTTTTCTTCTTCTGTGGTTAATACCTTTTTAAGTATCTCTTGTAGAGTTGGTCTGGAAGCTTCATAATATTTTAGGGATTGGATGTCTGGGAAGTATTTTAATTCTCCATCATTGATGAAGCTGAGTTTGGCTGGAAAAGAAATTCTTGGTTTAAATTGTTTATCTTTGAGGACTTTGAATATAGGATTCCAGTACCTTCTTGCTTGTAGTGTTTCTGCTGATAGGTCTGCTGCTATTCTGATTGGTTTTCCCCAGTAGGTATTCTGACCTTTCCCTCTTGCTGCCTTTAGAATTTTTTCTTTTGTGCCTACTGTGTGTAGGCAAATTACCATGTGTCTAGGGATTGGTCTTCTCATTGGATGTCTTTTAGGGATTCTCTGTATCTCTTGTGCTTTGCTGGTCACATCTGTGGTAAGATGGGGAAAGTTTTCTTGGATTATTTCCTGGAATACTTGCTCCAAGTTGTTCTCCATTTCCCTTTCTTCTTCTGGGATACCAATCAGGTGTAGGTTTGGCCTCTTGATATAATCGCATATCTCTTGTAGACTTTGTTCTTTCTTTCTGAGTCTTCTTTATGTTTTTTACAGATCAGGTTAACTCCATGTTCTGGTCCTCAAATTCTGAGATTCTTTCTTCAGCTAGATTAATTCTGCTTTCCATGCTTGTCATCTTGTTATTTATTTCCTGAATGAAAGTGTTTGTTGCCAAAATCTCTGTTACAAGTTATTTCAGTGTTGCATCTTGTCTTTTTTGACTCCTGGACACTCTTTCCAACCATTCTCTAATCCCTGTTGTATTCTGTGGACAGTCTTTGGTGACTTCCATTGTTTGGGCACCAAGTGTTGATTTTTCAGGAGTTTTGTCTTTGGTACACTTGAATTTTCCTGAGGTCTTCTTTTGGCTTTTTCTCATTTGTGATAGAGTTCTTGTTTTTCCCTTTAGTTCTGTTATTCAGTGTTAGTGGAAGAGGCTTTCCCTTCTGATGTTTGCTCAGACCACTATTCTTCCCTGATCCGGGCTCTGGATTTGTTCTATTATGAGATACGATGGTGAATGGGAAGCTTTGCTGTCTCTTATAGTTTTTGAAATTCAAATAAAGTGGGAGATGGAGAACTAGAAATCAGATACCACTTACAAAATAAAATTTTCACTTGTTGTGGTTATTATTCCCGAGACCCACTTCCCACTACCACTCTATATGACAATGCGAAGCAGAAACCAATGCAAAAGCAAGTGAACACATACACACACACTCCAAAACAAACTGGAATAACAACAAAGTGAAACAAACCAATCAGCAACAAAAAGACCCCCAAGAAAACTAAACACACACACACATGTCTAGCACAAAGTGAAGAGAGAAGAAAAACAGAAAGACTGAAGGGGGAAAAGGAAGGGGGAGGGGTGAGATTCAGGTCAAACCCTCACACATCTATTGACATTCCCCTTAAACTATAAAAAAAGAATATAAAGAAGACCCAGAAGAACAAAAGAACAAAAACCATCAACCACAACAAAATCAA
>NW_007233599.1:0-14656 GCF_000164805.1 Carlito syrichta | reverse complement strand
TTAACAAACACTGACAGATCGCTTTGTAGCAGGCCAGCTCTTCAAGTGACTCATTCAAAAGGACAGTATTTTATAACAGGGGTAAAATCAAAGGCACTTAGTGAAATATTTGGCCCGTGATTTTCCATGAATAGTTTGTTTATGAAGAGTTCAATATTCAGGGAAGATGGAAAAACAGTCTGTGGCAGCTAAAGTAATAAAACTGAGTTAATCCCAAATTGACAATCTAAAGTCCTTTAAAATTACTTGTTGCAATCAAGAAACAATCCCCCTAGTCTGTCATCTCTTTTCAGCTTATAAGTAACAATTCTGAGGTTGTTCATGGAGACTTCCCGTTGCTAGGAAATACTGACACTTACTCAGTTTTGATACTATAAGTCATGATGGTTACTGGAGCCAAGGGGAAGTCTGTCCATGTCCAGTAAGTTCTCTTTGGAGCAGATCTGTCAGGCTTGTGTCTCCTTTTTGCCCCAACACATTTGTCACTGGGCAAAAATGTGCACCAATGGTAGGGCTTGAGTGTGAGGTGTCAGGATTCCTTCAAGTAAAAGTTTCTGCTCAAATGAAAATTTAAAATACAGTTAGTAAAACATAAGAAAAACGAGGCCTTCTCAAATCCTTTGGGAAGCAGGTCAATGATAAATATATAAATAATAGCCAAAAGTTTCATTTTGGGTAATCTCTGTTGAGTGACATAATTATTTTCCCTATAATAGTTTAAATCACATACTTAAAAGGATACCCCCAAATGAGAATTCACTTATAAAAAATTGTGGTTTGTTCTTACATGTTCAGAGTGCTCTCTGTTTGATGCAATATGCCTGTCAAGAACTTTTGCCACTGCTCAAATCAGTTTTTAAACTCATCAATTTTAATGACTTTTTTGCTTCTGCTGGTTTTGTTTTGTTTTGTTTGTTTCACCTCTTCCCTCTTCCCTTCACCTCTTTCCATTTGAGGACTTTTTTCATCCTGGGAAACAACAAAAAGATGCCTGAGGTTAAATCAGGTGAATAGGAAGGATGGGGCACAGGATCATACCCCTGTTCGTTGGTCAAAAACTGCTGAAAACTCAGTGTGGTCATGGCGGAAGAATCAGTCACCTGTTTGTCACAACTCTGGACATTTCTTCTTCAAATCATGATGCAACCATCTCCAAACTTCCAGATAAAAATGTTGGTTTATCATTTGATGCAGAGGAACAAATTCTACGTGTACTACATGGGGGCCACACTTCAAAAGAGAATTTCGTTTTTGCTTTTTGGGTTTTTTTTTTTTTTTGTATTTTTCGATTCCTTCACCTATGTCTCTTTTGTAGACTTTTTTTAACTCTTCGAAAATATTATCTTCAAAACTCAATTTGTTACTTGAATAACATTGTTTTTCCCTAAAGAAAATTTTCTACAGTATTCGACTGGGTTGAGCTATTATGTGTTTGCACCCAATCTCTAGCCTTAAGAGCTTGCTCTCTTGGGAAAGGCAGATACTTGGGCAACCATGATGGCTTATTCCAAGTTCGGTGCTCTGGGAGTGCAGGGAGAAACCCTCCCTTATCCATGATGCAGAGCTGGGAAAGTGCTATCAAGGAAGGCCTCCCAATGGAGGTGACTCTGAAGGCGTACACACATCAGTCAGGCAGAGAGCAAGGCTTGTGGTGTGAGTGGCTGGGGGACCACCAGCATCTGCAAAAACTTGGCTGTGAGAGATGAGAACACCATCGCTAAGTGACAGAAGTTCAGTCTGGCTAGAGTAGAAAGGAATTACACAAACTTATTATGGAAGCAATACTTGTTCATTGTGTAAAATTTGAAAAATACAGGAAAAGAGAAAGCATGCCATGGTTAGCTTCAAACCCCAGAGTTTATTGCTGTGAACATTTGTTGCATTTTTCTCATCCCCTACATGGGTATTCATAGAACAGCATGTTTGCTGTGATCTTATTTGGCTTAGACCGTAGATATGTGTACAGGCATAAAATGCATTTACATATACATGTGTGAAAATGCACCAAGTCAAGTTGGGATCATGCTTATATGTTATTTGTTACTTGCTTTTTTAACATTACAATATACTTAAATATTTTTAATGTCCTTGGATGCAATCATATTTGAAGTAAGCTATTGAGTTGCAGCGGTTCATTTCTGTGATTAAAATAAAAATTCTTGATCGGGTGTGGTGGCTCAAACCTGTCAACCCAGCACTGTGGGAGGCCGGGGCGTGAGGATTGCTAGAGTCCAGGAGTTCAAGACCAGCATGGGCAATGTGGTGAGACCTCTTCTCTACAATAAATCAAAAAATTAGCCAGGTGTAGTGGTGTGTGCCTATAGTTCCAGTTGCTTGGAAGGCTGAGGCGGAAGGATCGCTGGAGCGTGCCACTACACTCCAGACTGGGCAACAGAGTAAGACTCTCACTCAAAGAAAAGAACAATTCTTAAAACTAACCATCTTGATGCTTCTCTGCAGGAAGAATGTTTCCTGAACCAGAGTATGTGGTATCACACCAGAGTATGTGAGTATGACACGCCGTTTTCTCACATTTTTGAGCCATTCTGCATTCCAGATAAATGGAAGTGTTACGATGTCCTTCGAAAGATGATCAACTATTAACCGTTTAGGTAGGTACACCCCGCATTTTGAGAGAGCTTATATGTGCCCCTGACATTAATAGACCATTAGCCAAGGAGCAGCAGTCATTGATGTGTTGTATTTTGGGAAAAGACAACTTTCAGAACAAAATGTGTACCTCAGAAAAAAATTCAAAGTTAAAGTCATATGCTTATGTGTAAAGGAAACATTATCAGGCATATACATGGTGTGATTTCTAGAAAACAGATGCAGGCATATGTTAACATTGAAAGATCACCAGGTGAAGATGCCCCTCTACCATGGTTTAGATTGCAAATATGCTTTATGCCACTGTAAGATCAATTTCTAACTTTATTTCTGTATATATTTTTCAACTGTTTAAACTGTACATAAATAGGAGTAATTTCTGTTATTTGAAAATAACCCCCTGGGCTCTATTAATTTGGGCTCCAGTTATTTATACAGTAATCCATAATATTCTGAAATCTGCCTTGACGTTATCTAAAAAGCAGATTCGCCGAGTATGAGATGTCTTTATTGTCTATAAGTGAATATTTTGCTGAAAAATTCCCCAGAGCCCAGCACCACGGCCATTTCCAGAACCTTTTTTGGCAAGTGAATGCTTTCTGAGTAGTGGGTGCTAAGTGATTTATTCATCATTATTTTTCAAGTCCTGCTTATCACTCCCTTCAGCAGTGTCACTCCAAAATAAAATGATTGTTATTTTTTCAGAATTTAGTATAAAAATTCCTATCACTGACTCACAGATTTCAAAATGTTTCAAAATGAGAAGATAGAATTAGATTTTAATATCTAGGATGTCCAAAAATTAATAACACATCTTGAAGAACCATGATTTTTCAAAGGAAAAAAGGGGAATTTGCTCTCTATAATAACACCTTTTATACATTTAAAGATCAGAAATGCTATGATTCCTAACTTCCATGTATGGGTAGTGAAACTATTTTACCTAAGATCAGAGAGAAATGTCTTTGTATTTGTGCAGATAGGGAAAATAACACTGCCCGTTGGTCACGTGCTACCATAATTTCCAACTTTTTTGTAGTTCTATTTGTCGACACTGGTCTAACTGTAAGTCAGGTCTATCAGTCCCCAAACTTCCGGAATTTTCTCAGACACGCAAGTGTAGGTACTCTGTTCCTGTTGTCTTCTCCTTCATGTCTGTGAAAGCAAGTTGTTTCTCCAGTAACTCACACTCTAGACTGGCGAGAGAACTTCCTCACTCCTGTTGTCTGTGTGGTTCCCTTCCTGAGACAGTGGAGGGTCAAGGTGAAAATGGCAGCCACATGCCTTGTTACTCTTTTTAAAATAATACATAGATGCTGGTTTTAAATTTGGATGGTATATTTCTTTTTTTAAATTGAGCCAAGGTTCTTTATATATATATTTTTTATTTTTATTTATTTATTTATTTATTTTTTGAGTTGGAGTCTCACTCTGTCACCCAGACTGGAGTGCAGTGGCCGCTCCTGGCCACCGCAACCTCGACCTGCTGGACTCCGGCAATCCTTCCGCCTCAGCCTTCCAAGTAGCTGGAACTACAGTCTCGCCCTACCACGCCCGGCTAATAATTTTTTGATTTATTGTAGAGATGAGTTCTCGCCAAGTTGCCCAGGCGGGTTTCAAACCTGCGAGCTCAGGCAATCCATTCACCTCAGCCTCCCAAAGGCGCGGGATTACAGGTTGAGCCACCGAGCCCGGCAATATATATTTATTTTTAAGCATAAGAAAAATATTTTAACTTATACTGAGAAATATGACAAAAGAAGAGTTTTTCCATACTAAAAGTTAAATATGATATTAAAGAAAGTCAGTCATGCATGCTATTGAGAATGTCTATAATTTCTTTTACAGAACTATGGAAGATTCAGACTAGATGTGGAAATAGTTTTCTGAATTTTTTTTTGTATTTCCTTGGACTTAACCTCTTCTCGAAATTGGAGTTTTTATGAAATGAACTATCATGGCTAATGGCTGAACAGTTATAAATGAATGATTATGTTGTAACACATATGAATTGATGGTTTCATTATGAGTCTTTCAGATTAACTTCTTAAAATGTTCCACCACAGCAGTCTTATAAATTTTGTTTAATTACATCTGTAAATATCATGTGCGGCATAACATCCAATAAAGAAAAATCAAATTGTCTTCAGGTTGTATGTGTCCTTTTTTCCATGAGTCAAAGGATGTTTATTCCACAGCAATAAATTGTCACCTGTTAATAAAGTCTGAATTAAAGTGACTTATCTACTACAGAAACGGTGACTTTTCAACTTTGGTGGGTCTGGTTTAGTTTTCTGTGGCCAAGATGGTGGTCTCCTGACAGAGCTTCTGGAATGTTTTTCTCGTTCTTCCCTCTGGCTGCAGCGGGGTGAACTCTCTTCTCAAAATCACTTCCCCAGAGCGTGTCAGGACCGAAGCCTTCCTGCTTCCTCTTTTTCTAGATGGACTGCATGAGTCTGTCTGTTATAAACTGGCCACGTTCTAGCTGCCGTGGTAGGTTTTTTTTGCTGTGATGTTGCAAAGCAAATATTTTTTTCCTTTACTGTGTAGATAATAAGAAAAACAACAATAGCACCAACAAGGGGCAGTGACAGGAGGAAACTTCCCTGTGGGGACATTGCCAGTTCCTCTTGTGTCTTATTCAGATACATCTGGCCTTCACAGTCATTGCAGACAGCCCAGAAAGTCTAAGGAATACCCCCCAGGGCCTTTTTACCAGCCCACCTCCCCTCCCACAGTGCCAGAGGAGCTTCTTGTGGGTTCCAGAGAGAGTCTCCACTCTGCAAAAGCAGAGAAACAGGCTGGGCATGTTTTCCTTTCTCTAAAAACAGTAAAAATAAAGGCGGATGTTTTCCTATGATTACAAATGTATGTGTTCCTTTACAACTGTAATTTTGAAAGTTGTGTCCTGTTTATTTTTTCCAGGAATCTGGAGGAGGATATAGAAGGTGGCATCTGTAAATTGCCAGAAATGTGGAGGCAAAGGAAGAGCACTTTATCATATGTTCTGGATATCCTTGGGCTGAAATAATGAACCAAATAATTTGTTAAGGACAAAAATACAGTCTGCCCTTGGATTAAAAATAGAAAAACCTTGTTGGTATAAGAAGGGAAAAGGTGTAGTTTGTCAGCAACAAGTTTGGAAAAGAATTAGGGAGTCCAGTTTGCTTACTGTACATGACATTCTGTGTTTAAGAAGCCAAAACTCAGCACGGACCTTGACTTTGATCTTGTCCTCCAATCAAGTCTCAGGGCATCCTGCAAGAGCTCAGGTCTCATGTGGTCCATCCCACAGAGCAGGGAACGTTCAGTTGTTGACCACCCCTTGGCCTATGATGGATTCTGGTTGAACATACTGGTTTTAGTTGAACTAATTTGTTATTGCCATTTTATCTTTTGAATATTATATTTCCATTTGTTGGGTATTTTAAGACTGTTTTATTGGCTATTTTAGTTTTACTTTCTTTGACTTTGTTTTTGAAATAACAAGAATGAAAATAACGGTAAGGACCATCTACACATGAAGTGCTCATTTTGGGAGCCTCATTCCACCGCTAGTTAGTCTTGCAACCTCCCACAGGAAATACCCTCGTCTCTTCCAAAATCAGCAGATTGCATTTAATATTCAACTCAGTCTATGGCACAAGACATGCCGTGACAATTCACTGTCAAAGATTTCCTTATCTCTTTTTGCATGAAACAACTATTCCATGCTGTGAAAATAAGAAAATAGTGGCAAGAAGGTACTTGAGAGATGTTAAATATTGCATTGGTTCTGGGCCTAATAGAGAGAGAGAAAGAGAGAGAGAGGTGTCAAATGACTACTGAATTCAAAAACCCCCACTACTACCAGTGGCTTCAGCATAATAATAAGCCTGCTTCTTGTGACAACATGAATATAGAAGCAAATTAAGTTTTCTATTGTTTGAATTATATGATTTCTTTAGGAAAAAATATGATCGGAGAGCCATGTGCTAGGTAACAAATTGATATCAACCAAGTTAAGGAAAACAAACCTGTGTCCGTTAGAAAAAGAAATGAGAACTAAGATCCAGGTCTTTATTTACCTCCTGGGATTTAAATCACATAATCTAGAAACTCCAGTGAGATCCCAGAGGATTCAGACAGGTTTATTGAAAGCCCTTTCTCATCTGCTTGCCGGTAGTGCATGCACATGGTTTTCTGGCTACCTCGCATCCCTGGCCCCACCTTTTAGAAACAGTACTGCCGTTTGTTCAGAGAATTCCCTCTTCCCACTGCATGTGGTTCTGGAGGGGCCGACAGTCCACCCCTGTTCAAGTGTTAGCCACAGAGATGGCTGTGGCCCAGACCTAGCCAGGCATCTCAGAATAAAAAGTCAGGATACCTGTGCAGAAACAAGACATGGTTAGACTCAACCTTGTCAACCACACTAAATTCCAAAGAACTGATTCACAGACTTTCACCTGCTCCAGGTACATCTGAGGCCATGACTGACAGATGTCAACCAGCTAGACACACAGACTGTGTTACCTTGAGCAAATATCTCTGCCTGAGGGGTAAGGACACGATGCCAAAGATGTTATGGTGGAGTTTTTAGGCAGATGTGAGGTTTGGAGAATCTGATTTACGCTCCTGAGTAAAAAGCAGTAGAAAATATTCATATATGGGTAATGATATAGAAACGCTGTCACTTTTCTGAATATACTAATTAAAGGTATTTAACAGAAAAATGAGAGAGAACAACAATGAGGAAGTCATAGATGGAAGGTCTATGACTTCCTCATTCTTGTTCTCTCATTTTTCTGTTAAATAGAAACAAGTTAAATAAAAAGATATACATCTAAATATCTTTAAAACACATTTCATATTGTAAAAATAAGAAAATAATGATGATCATAAATATGACTTAAATTGACAAAAACTTGAGTAGTAGATTTGTCAAAAGGAGTTCAGAAGTTCTAAACTCTTCATTTTGAATATAAAGGCATATAAATCATTCTGCTGTTAACTTTGAAAGTTCAATAATGGTTTTAAAAGCCTTCAAAAAATCGCTAAACACTAATAGAATTAAAAGCACATCTATACTAGACTCAGTTTAGTAATTAATTCCACAAACATTTATTGGTCCCTGTTATGGGCCAGGCACTGGGCCAGAGTCTTAGGTGCAAAGTCAACTGAAAAACAATCCCTGCAAAGCAAATGAAAACAAAAAAAGAGGAAGAAATTAAAAAGGCAAAGAAATAAAAACAGGGTAAAGCAAGACCAAACACAAGGCAGTAAATTAGTTAATTAGACAAACTTCGGTTGTGTTAAGAGACAAAATCCAATTAAAAGCTGTTTTTCAGGAAGAGTCTTGAAGTAAGTTGACCTAGAAAGGTCAAAATCTGAAAGTGGAAAAATGCGTTAAGCAAAAATGAAGTCAACAGGCCAGAATTCATATCAGACAAAGTAGAAGATGAGGGAAAAACAATGCATTCAATTTTGACAAGAGAATAGATCACGGTGAAGGTATGACAGTTAAATCCTTGATGTTCCAAATGTGCAGTATTAAAATTTACAAGCAAAAACTTACAGATGCAGAAGAGATGAAAACAGAAGAGTCGAAGAAGACCTTATCACCCTGCCTTCAATTTGGTAGATGAAGTAGACCAGAGTAAAAGACTACAGGGTATTTTAATTATATAAGTAATAGGTTTATGCCAACAGAAATCCATTTTACAGCTTTTTGTCACTACAGAGAACATACTACCTTTCAAAGTATACACAAGCAGTTGATCATATACTAGGGCACAAAGAAAACTCAGTAAATTCCCCAAAGAAAAAATTGAAACAGCACCATGTTTCCTGACCACATCCCAAATTAATAACCAACATTCCAACTACTTGGAAATAAAAAAGCACCCTGCTTAGTAACTGTAAAACCAAAAATGAAAAATGTAAAAGCAATTACAAAATGTTTAGAACGTGAGATCACTGACGTGCTTCAGCCAAGATTTTACTCAGAGATAAATTCGTAGACTTTAAATCTTTTAAAGAAGAAAGCTGAAACTAGAAGAATCCTGCAGAAATAGAGGAGGAAAAAGCTCAAGAGCTATGAAAAATAAAAGTAGAAGGTTCCAAGTGAGAAAAATAAAACTATGATGAAATAGGTTTTTTTTTTCATGAAAGTAAAATAGTTCTTCATTTTCTTTTATAATGTCTGTGTCTGGGATGGTGAGGTTATGGTTTTATGTAATTATGATATCTTCAATTAAAGACCACATCATGGCTGTGCTTACATTGGCTAAGACTGTCAAGGTCCTTTCTTTGAGGGAGAGGAAATTTTGCAAAACCTAATGGTTGGCCCCATAGTCTTGATAAGCAAAGGTCTTTGTTATTAGGATATTTTATTCCACCATTTTAATAACAGTCTTTAGTTTGCTTGAAATCCTTTAGTTTCTTGCTGGGGCCTAGTTGGTTATCATAAGTATTTTATTTACCATGAACTCTCATAAGATTCATTGGCTATAAAAAATTAGAGTAATAACTTCAAAAAATTTTGATCATTTGGAACATCTACCTACTTTTTTGTCTTTTTGTCTTTTTTTCCCTTCCATCATCAATATTTTCTTGGATTCAGAAGGACAGGGAACATTGGTTCATTTTGTTTACTACCAATACCTCAGAGCCTAGAGTAACTAATGCTTGGCCTACAAAAGACTTTTCAAAATGCTGTTGAAGGAACAGAAAAAAGGACACATAGGCCTGTCCCTCGATCATCCCTCCACACTCCTGAAGTTGTACTTCATTTCTGAGGACATTTCAGGAACCGAAACAGTTCTTCACGTAGGCTAAACCTCAGATGTGAGCATTGTTTCTGTGTCTTCCAGCCTTGTTTCTCCAGGTAGGTTTCAAAGCCATCTATTTGTGAAGCAGCTCTGACAATATTGTACAGTTAAAATGTATGTGTTTAAAAACAAACCAGAAATATTCACGCAATACTGTTCTTTTAGGGGTGATGGGGTTGAGGATAAATCTTCTTTATTTCGCTAGACTTCTCTGTTGTTTGGAGTTTATTATTATTTTTTTAATAATCAATTTTTTTTATTATGATGTTGTGGGGTACAGTTAAGGGTTAGATATACAAATACGTTTCATTCAGGCACCCTATTGATTAGAGGTGCTTCCCCATCCCCAGACAGATATTTGCTCATTAATCCCATCTCCCTCCCCCCCATAGTTTCCCACTACTGTCAGTCATTTTCTTATAGCAATAGATTGGATGTTCAAGGTCCATTATATGAGTGAGAACATATGATACTCGGACCTTTGTTTTTGTGAGAGGTCACTCAGTATTATAGACTCTAATTCCCTCCAGGTTGCTGCAAAATTCATGATTTTATTCTTTCTTATGGCTGCGTAGTATTCCATCGTGTATATGTACCACATTTTTCTAATCCAATCCTCTTTTGGTGGGCAGCATGGTTGCTTCCAGGTTCTTGCTATTGTGAACAATGCTGCGATAAACATACGTGTGCAGGTGTCTTTTTTGTAGAGTGATTTGTGTTCTTCCGGATATATTCCCAGTAGGGGAATTGCGGGGTCGTATGGGAGGTAGGTATTTAGAGCTTTTAGGAATCGCCACACTGCTTTCCACAGAGGTTGCACTAATTTACACTCCCACCAACAGTGTAGAAGTGTTCCCTTTTCTCCACACCCTCTCCAGCAGCTGTTATTTTTTGAGTTGTTTATAATTGCCATTCTGACTGGAGTTGGGTGGTATCTCAGTGTGGTTTTGATTTGCATCTCCCTGATGATTAGTGAAGTTGAACATTTCTTCATATGTCTGTTGGCTGCTCGGATGTTTTCTTTTGTGAAGTGTCTGTTCATGTCTTTTGCCCATTTTATAATGGGGTTGTTTGTTTTTTTATTTTCAGCATGTTTGAGTTCCTTGTAGATCAAAGATGTTAAGCCTTTGTCAGACCTGGAGTTGGCAAATACTTTTTCCCAGTCTGTAGGCTGTCTCCCTGCTCTCTTGATGGTTTCTTTGGCTTTGCAGAAGCTTGTCAGTTTAATAAGGTCCCACTTGTCTATCCTCTCTCTTATGACCTGTGGGTTTTGAGTTTTGTTCAGGAATTGGAGGCCAGTTCCGATTTCCATGAGGGTATGTCCTTCATTTTCTAAGGTTCTTATGGTTTGAGGTTTTACATTTAGGTCTCTGATCCATTTGGAGTTAATCTTTGTACATGGGGATAGGTAGGGGTCCTGTTTCAATCTTCTGCATGTGGTCAGCCAATTTTCCCAGCACCATTTACTGAATAGGTTCTCCTCTCTCCAGTGGTAGGTGGTGGAGGCTTTGTCGAGGATGAGTTGGTTGAGAAATTGAAGTTTTGCTTCTGGAATCTCAATTCTATTCCATTGATCTATATGCCTATTCCTATACCAATACCAAGCTGTTTTGATGATTGTAGCTTTATAGTAGAGTTTGAAGTCTGGTAATGTGATACGCCCTGCTTTGTTTTTTTTGCTGAGAATTGTTCTGGCTATTCTTGGACGTTTGTATTTCCATATGAATTCCTGCATTGTTTTTTCTAGGTCTGAGAAGAATGTTGCTGGTAATTTGATGGGTATTGCATTGAATTTGTAGATTGCCTTAGGTAAGATGGACATCTTCACAATGTTGATTCTTCCAATCCATGAGCATGGGATATTTTTCCACTTGTTTGTGTCAACTTAATTTCTTTGAGCAGTGTTTCGTAGTTTTCATTGTAAAGGTCTTTCATGTCTCTGGTTAGGAAGATGCCAAGGTATTTCATTTTTTTGTGGCTATTGTGAATGGAATTGTGTTTTTTTATTTGGATTTCTGTTTGTTTATTATTGGTGTAAAGAAATGCCATTGTCTTTTGCACATTATTTTGTATCCTGAGACTTTGCCAAAGGTCTTTATCAGTGTAAGGAGGTTTTTGACAGATTCTCTTGGGTTTTCAAGGTACACAATTATATCATCTGCAAAGAGAGATAATTTGATTTCCTCTTTTCCTATTTGGATACCCCTGATTGCCTTCTCTTCTCTGATTGCTCGAGCCAGGACTTCCAATACTATGTTGAACAGGAGGGGTGAGAGTGGGCATCTTTGTCTTGTTCCAGTTTTCAGGGGAAATGGTTCCAATTTTGGCTGTTTAGGAGTATGCTGGCTGTGGGTTTCTCATAGATGGCTTTTACTATTTTGAGGTATGTTCCCCGTATGCCTAGATGTTCAAGGGTTTTTATCAAGAAAGGGTGCTTCATTTTATCAAAAGCTTTTTCTGCATCTAATGATATAATCATGTGGTTTTTCTTTTGACATCTGCTGATGTATTTAATTACATTTATGATTTTACGTATGTTTAACCAGACTTGCATCCCAGGAATGAAGCCTACTTAGTCATGATGGATGATTTTTGAGATGTGTTGTTGAATCCGGTTCGCTAGGATCTTCTTGAGAATTTTAGCATCTATGTTCATCAAAGATATTGGCCTATAGTTCTCTTTCTTTTTTGGATCTTTACCTGGCTTGGGTATCAATGTGATGTTGGCTTCGTAAAATGATTTGGGAAGAGTTCCATCTTTTTCAATTGCCTGGAATACCTTCAGTAGGATTGGTATCAGCTCCTCCTTAAATGTCTTATAAAATTCTGCTGGAAAGCCATCTGGACCAGGGCTTTTTTTTGTAGGTAGTTTTCTTATTACATAGTTGATTCCCTTGATTGTTATTGGTCTATTTAGGGTCTCAATTTCTTCTGGTTCCAAACTAGGTAGGTTGTGTGATGTCAGAAAGTCCTCCATTTCCTTAAGGTTTTCAAGTTTGTTTCCATACAAGTGTGTGTAGTAGTCTCTAATGATCTTTTGTATTTCTTCAGGGTCAGATGTGACTTCATCTTATGTGTTTCTGATTGTGCTTATTTGGTTTTTTTCTCGTTTTTTCTTGGTCAGTCTAGCTAGGGGAGCATCGATCTTGTTTATCCTTTCGAAGAACCAGTTTTTTGTTTCATTGATTTTTTGTATTATCTTTTTGTCTTCTATGTCCTGGATATGGGCTTTTATTTTGGTGATCTGGATTCTTCTGCTGAAATTAGGGTTTTAGTGTTCTTGCTTTTCCATCTTCCTTAGGTGGCTTGTTAGGCTGTTAGTTTGTGTTCCTTCCATTTTCTTCATGTGTGTTTGTAGAGATATAAATTCCCCTCTTACTACAGCTTTTAAGGCATCCCAGAGATTTTGGTAAGATGTTTCTTCATTTTCATTTGTTTCCAGGTATCTTTTGATCCCTGTTTCGATTTCTTCATTGACCCAGGAGTTGTTTAGCATCATACTGTTTAGTGCCCATGTCTTTGTGGGCTTTGGGGGGACTTTGTTGGTATCAATGTTTATTTTTTTCCACTGTGGTCTGAGAAGGTGCATGGTAGAATTTCGGTTCTTTTAAATTTGCTTATGCTTGATTTATGTCCAATTATGTGGTCGATCTTAGAATACGTTCCATGCAGTGATGGGTAGAATGTGTATTCTGTGGTCTTTGGATGGAGTGTTCTGTAGGTATCAATTAAGTCCATTTGATCCAGAGTCACCTTGAGGTTCCGGATCTCCTTGCTGATTTTTTGTCCTGATGATCTGTCTAGGGTTGTGAGTGGGGTATTAAAGTCCCCAGTTATGATGGTGTTAGAGTCAGTATCTTTCTTTAGTTTTCCTAGAAGTTGCTTTATGAAAGTTGGTGCACCTATGTTGGGTGCATATATGTTTAGGATAGATATTTCCTGTTGATGGAGTGAACCTTTTATCATTATGTAGTAGCCCTCTGTATCTTTTTAAATTTTTGATAGCATAAATGGTATTTTGTCTGAAATTAGGATCGTGACTCCTCCTTTCTTTTGTGTTCCATTCGCCTGAAAGCTTGTTTCCCATCCTCTTACTTTGACTCTGTGTATGTCCTTTCTAGTGAGTTGAGTCTCTTGAAGGCAGTATATTGTTGCCGGTGATATTTTATCCATTTTGCCATTCTATGTCTTTTCAGTGGTGCATTTACTCCATTCACATTCAGGCTAATTATTGAAATGTGAGAGTTCATCCCTTTCATAGAGTTCTTATAGTGTTCTTCCACTTGGTTCTTTTTTGGCCGGGTAAGTTATTCTTGGTTGAAATTGTTTATCTTTTAGGATTTTGAAGATAGGGCTCCAAGCTCTCCTAGCCTGTAGGGTTTCTGTAGATAAATCTGCTGCTATTCTGATTGGTCTTCCATGGTAGGTGATCTGGCCTTTTTCTCTTGCTACCTTTAGAATTTTTTCTTTTATGCCTACTTTGGTTGGCGAATTATTATGTGTCTAGGAGTTGGTCTTCTCATTTGTTGTCTTGCAGGGGTTCTCTGAATCTCTTGTGTTTGAATTTTTGCATCACTGATTAGATAAGGGAAGTTTTCTTGAAAGGTCTCATGGAAAGTTTGTTCTAGTGTGGTCTCTGTCTCTCTTTCTGCCTCAGGTATGCCAATTACTCTTAGGTTTGGTCTCTTGAAGTAATCGCTCATCACTTGAAGGTTGTGTTCTGTCTTTTTGAGCTTGTGTTCTGTGTTTTTAAGAGTTTGGGTTAGTTCTATATTTTGGTCCTCAAGCTCTGATATTCTTTCTTCTGCTTGGGTAATTCTGCTTTTTGTGCTTATCAGTTTGTTATTTATTTCATTCACAGTATTCTTTATTACTGTTATCTCAGATATCAACTCCTCCTAGTTTCTTCTTGTGTCTCCTCAATTCTTTTTAATCTCTCCATTATTGTCTTGATGTCAATGTTTGTGGTTTGAGACCCTTCGTTCTGGGGGCTCTTCATTGTTTGCATTCTGAAGTCAGTTTACTCTGTGTCTGCCTTCCCGGGGGTCTGGGAGAGACCCATACTCTTCTTTTGGTTTTTCTTCATTTTTGTAGATTTTTCTTTCTCTCCTCCTTCCCTCCCCTTCTTTAATTCTGTTTTGGGGGGAAGGTGGGGTTGCTTTTATTTCTCTTCTGCTATATCCTGTTCTTCCTTATGAGGGTCTTCTGGCTTTGTTCACTTTTGAGTTTGAAGTGTA
>NW_007233598.1:4062-7579 GCF_000164805.1 Carlito syrichta | reverse complement strand
AGGGGTCATATGGAAGGTCAATTTCTAGCTCTTTCAGAAACTGCCACACTGTCTTCCAAAGAGGCTGCACTAGTTTACATTCCCACCAGCAGTGTAGAAGCGAGCCTTTTCCTCCACATCCTCGCCAGCATCTGTTGCTGTTTGTTATTAATGATGGTCATTCTCATTGGAGTTAGGTGGTATCTCAATGTGGTTTGATTTGCATTTCTCTGATGATACGTGAGACTGAGCACTTTTTCATGTGTCTGTTGGCAGCCTATATCTTCTTCTGATTTTGTGTGTGTGTGTGTGTGTGAATCATGGCCTCATTCTATCACCCAGGTTGGAGTGCGGTGGCACAAGGCCAGCTCACTGCTGTCTCAACCTCCTGAGTAGACTAAGGCAATCCCTCTGCCTCAGCCTCCTGGACAACAGGTGCATGCTGCCAGGCCTTGCTAATTATTTTGTTTTTGGAGAAAGTTATCAGGCAAAACATTGCATGGGCAAACAACTCCATAACCTGAAACAGTTGAGATTTTTATGGCCTGAAAGACAGAAATCTGTTTTCTAGATTTCTTGCTATAGATTTTTCTAAAATATATATATATTAAATATTAAGTCTGTTTTTAAAGTAACTAATCATTGTGATGCAAGTGAAAAATGTCTTCAGTTTCTTAGTCTACCATTTCTTTGACATTTGCTTACTGCTTACCATCACTCAAATTATACTTTTCCCATTCCTTCCTTGCCTAATAGAGAAACTTCTTGCTTTTTATCTAAAAATGTATCTATAAATATATTTATATATAAAAAATGTAACACCTATAATTCCAGCATTTTGGGAGGCTAAGGTGGGAGGATTGCTTGAGGCCAGGAGTTCCAAACCACCCTTGGCATCATAGCGGGATCCCATCTCTATAAAACAAACAACAAAAAAAAACAAGAACAGGGAAATGGGTTACATCTGAAAGGTTTTAAAAAATCAAGCCTATATAATATATTTATATTTATAAAAGTATGCTTTTCCATGTTAAGAGTTGATAAAACATTGTCCTACTCAGGTATTAATTACTAAGAAAATGCCAAGTAATAATTCTCCCAGTTGTTTTTCTTTTCACTACATTTTGTAGGGAAAAAAGAGGCTTTATGTTAAAAAGGAGGAATCCAGTGATAGAATTTCAAGACATACAATAGGAAAGAAAGAAAGAGATACATCTAGATATATAGATATGGGTACATACATTTATACATATAAATATAAATGTAGATCAATCATAGTCCAGATATAATGTCAAAGCATTTGAAGAAAATATTGCAGAAAGTGCATTTCTTATTGAAGAGAAATATGTTCATAGTGAAGTACAAAGTTCTTTAAACTGTTAAAGAGAACACCAGTCAGGACAGAGTAAGGAAAACACAAATGTGAAACTGCCTCCAAGATATGGAAGTACTATGTACTAGATGCACCATATAGCAAAGGATTTAAGTATTGAAATTACATATAAGAATCTAACATAATTGTGAGCATAAAATATGTATTCTAAATAGAATGTCATCTACCAAGATTTTGCACATTGAATGATACTTTTTTCTATCTTGAAATGTCAATGTGATAAAATTATGATGTTTGGAATTCGAGAGTATAAGGTGGCAAAATTTTCTCCTATTTGCTCATATAGATAAGACCTTTTTTTCTTTTTAAAAGCATAGATATTTATTTAATGTAGGTTTACATGACATAGGGGCCTTCATTGGGAAATAAGGACTGAAAGAGACAGGTGAGCTTGTATATTTTAAATGCTTAGGCTTGAAGAAGAAGTGGATAGTCATGGAGAGAAGTATAATTGGACAACAGGTGTATGATCAAATGGTAATAAACTCAGGTGGGACTTGGCAAGCCCTGTTTATTCAGATTCTTCTCTGTGTCCCTGTGTCTTCATATAAGGATCATATATATAAAACACTTTTTTCTGCTTCTTGGTGAGTAACAACACAAACACATGCACACACACATGCACACATGCATGCATCCCTATGACCTTTCTTGGCAAAATCACTGTTAAAAATGTCATCTTTGGCTGGGCTTGGTGGCTCAGCCTGTAATCCCAGCACTTTGGGAGGCTGAAGTGAGTGGATTGCCTCAGCCTGTGGGTTCAAGACCAGTTGGGGCAACTTGGCACTGTGAGACTTGTCTCTACAGTAAAAAAAAAAATTAAAAAAAAAAATTAGCCAGTCACGATAGAGTATGCCTGTAGTTCTGGCTACTCGGAAGGCTGTGATGGAAGGATCACCCCAGCAGGTCAAGGCTGGGGTGGCCATGAGTGTACCACTGCACTCCTGCCTGGGTGAAAATGAGATTTTAACTAAAAAAAAAAAAGGCATCTTCTAAGATCAGCTCTGTGTGTTAGAAATTTAATTTAGCTGCTGATTTTGTGTGGTTCTGGGAAAAGAATAGCTTAAAATATTCTAACTTGCCTCTAACTCCCATCTATTTATGCTCCTGAATCAAGTTGTTGTTAAACCAGACAGCAGGGAGATAAGGACCTGAAAGAAGCTGGAGAACTGTTGTGAGTTTGCCTTCCTCAGGGGTAGAGGAGAGCTTGGGGAGCAGAAGTGTTTTACCTATTAAGCATTTACCTTTGCAAATTTAACACCACTGAACACTGTTTTGAAAGCCTAAGTAATTCCAAATACATTTGAAAAAGCCAAAGACTCTTTAACTTAGACCTCTTTTCTTAGAAGATACACTCCTTTTCCAAGCAAGAAGGTATCATGTCACAAAAAATCTTGGCTTTCAAGAAGTTTAATAGGAATAAAGGTTAAAAACCTCTAATAAATTAGAGTCAAGGAAACAGCTTTATGGATAGAGACTTCAGAGTTTGTTGCTTACAGGAATAGCAATCAGGAAATCTGTAGTTACCTTAGACTTAATGTGGTTCAGTGCTATAATGAAATTAATTTTGTGAGTGCATTTTTAGTCTGACCCTTTTTTTCTAAGTTGGAGTCTCACTCTGTTGCCCAGGCTGGAGTGCAGTGGTATGTTCATAGCTGCTGAAGCCTCGACCTGCTGAGTTCAGACATTCCTTCTGCCTCAGCCTCCCAAGCAGCTGGAACTACAGGCATGAGCCACCACACCCAGCTAACTTTTTGATTTATTGTAGAGTTGAGATCTCACCAAGTTGCCCAGACTGGTCTCGAACCTGTGGGCCCAGGGAAACTTCTTACCTTGGCCTCTCAAAGTTCTGGGATTGTAGGCGTGAGTCACAGCCTCCGATCGAGAAATAAATGTTTATGAATAAGACAGGTCCTAGCCGGGCTCAGTGGCTCAGCCTGTAATCCCATGCCTTTGGGAGGCTGAGGTGAGTGGATTGCCTGAGCCCGCGGGTTCGAGACCCGCCTGGGCAGCGAGACCTCATCTCTACAATAAATCAAAAAATCAGCCGGGCGTGATAGCGCGTGCCTGTAATTCTGGCTACTCGGAAGGCTGATGTGGAAGGATCGCCAAAGCCCAGCAGGTCAAGGCTGCGGTGGCTGGGTG
>NW_007233598.1:1984-3837 GCF_000164805.1 Carlito syrichta | reverse complement strand
AAAGCATATATTGTGTGTATTCTATGTCAGACACTATGGTATATACTAGGACTAAGACATAAGTAAAACACAAATGGTACTGAAGGAGCTTTCTGTGTGTTCAATAACACAGATGGCTGATCCAGGGAGTATGACATTCTATTCCTAGGTGTAGTGGGTTTTGTGGTGTAATGGTTGAGAGCCTGTATGATGACCACTTATGTACCTAACCCTAAATTTTACCCCACATCTTTAGAGATTAAAAAAAGAGCTTGCATGGGCTCCAGAATCAGATGTGTAGGTTAAGCAAAATGGCTTCTTCATTACCAACTGTGGTATACTCAGGGTTTGACAAATAATACGTGTTCATTCATTATTCCCCACTGTTATTATATTAGCAGAAAATAAAGACAGAAGAAAAGACCACTGAAAAATGTGAATCCAAAGGGAGAGGTTGTCACATTTGTATCTAGTATCTAGTGTGTCAGAGGCCACAGGTGCTGCTAAATGTCCTACAGTGTATGAGGGGGATCTCAAAAAAAAACAACAACCCAGAATTTGCTCATTAAAAAAATGTGTATTTATTCTGACATGTCTAAACTTCAATCACCTTCAAAAATACTCTTCATCTGACATAATACAATGTATCTAGATGCTTTTTTGTACTGCTCAAATCATTCTGAACTTATTCATTTTAGTGCTTTTGAGTGCAACTGCCGTTTTTTTGTTTCATCTCTTCTATATCGACAAACATCTTTCCCTGATGATCTTTTTCATTTGGGAAAAGAGACAAAGTCGCTTGGGTGAATAGGGAGGGTGGAGCACAAGGATCATGCCATTTTTGGTCAAAGACTGCTGACCACTCAGTGGTGTGGGCAGGAGCGCTGGTAAGTCATCCATCATGGAATAGGCAAATGTGTTGACTCTCCACACAAAAATTCACTGAAACCAATCACAGCCTCTCACAACAATGCTAGCTGGTACACCAATGTCCATGGGTTCTTAGAACACTTTCCTAGCAGGGAAAGCCTGTACTAAAAATAATTCTGGGTTTTTTTGGGGGGGGAATCTCCCCTCATACAAAATAATCCCTACCCCCACCCCCACACAAAGAATTACCTAGCCTCAAATGTAAATAGTTTTAAAAGTTTACATTGTTTGCTAATACATTTTCCTGTATTACCTTCTTATCTGTTTACTTTTTGGACTATAAACTGAAAGATGCTTACTGTAAGGGTAACAGCAAGTCATGGGTTCTGTACTAATTCCACACTTTTAATCACAGCTTTTTTGAAAACCTACCATAGGTTTTCAAAATCTGCTACCCAAACATCAATATATGCTATTAATTTGGTACATGTCATTTTGGGCATAAATACACAAAGATAACAGAAGATTACTATTAAGTTTATAGGAACAGTTTTAGGAACTATTATTAAGACTGTAGTCATTAGATAATTGAATGAGATTTACATGTGAATTCAATAAGGCAATTTACAAAAATGAATCTATAATTTTAAAATCCCCACCAAGCACTAATTAGATTGTATAGTTTATTCAAGAAAAGTTGGAAATAAATGTAGCTAGCATTGCTATTAGCTGTTGAATTTCCATCGTCATTCTATGTTACTTTTGAATGAATAAACAGAGATACTCTTTATCTTGTCTTCATCAAAAAACTTTAGAAACTATTATAGCTTTTTAATGCTTCTTTTTTTAATTATTTTTTATTGTGAAGTTGTGGGGTACAGTTAAGGGTTAGGTATACAATTGAGTTTCATTCAGGCACCCTGTTGATATGGGGTGTTTCCGCTCCCAGACAGATATTTGCTACTATTAATCCCATCTCCCTCCTCCCACCATAGTTTCCCAGT
>NW_007233598.1:0-1724 GCF_000164805.1 Carlito syrichta | reverse complement strand
AGAGGTCACTCAGTATATAGACTCTAGTTCCATCAGGTTGCTGCGAAATCATGATTTGTCCTTTTTTTATGGCTGCGTAGTATCCCATCATGTATATGTACCACATTTTTTTAATCCAGTCCTCTTTTGACGGGCAGCATGGCTGTTTCCAGGTTCTTGCTATTGTGAACAATGCTGTGATAAACATGCGTGTGCAGGTATCTTTTTTATAGAGTGATTTGAGTTCTTCAGGATATATTCCCAGTAGGGGGATTGCGGGGTCATATGGGAGGTTGGTATTTAGAGCTTTTAAGAATCGCCACACTGCTTTCCACAGAGGTTGCACTAGTTTACACTCCCACCAACAGTGTAGAAGTGTTCCCTTTTCACCACACCCTCTCCAGCAGCTGTTATTTTTTGAGTTATTGATGATTGCCATTCTGACTGGGGTTAGGTGGTATCTCAGTGTGGTTTTGTTTTGCATCTCCCTGATGATTAGTGAGGTTGAGCATTTCTTCATGTGTTTGTTGGCTGCTCGGATGTCTTCCTTTGTGAAGTGTCTGTTCATAACTTTTGCCCATTTTATAATGGGGTTGTTTGTTTTTTTCTTTTCAGCATGTTTGTGTTCCTTGTAGATCCAGGATGTTAAGCCTTTGTCAGACCTGGAGTTGGCAAATACATTTTCCCAGTCTGTAGGCTGTCTCCCTGCTCTCTTGATGGTTTCTTTGGCTTTGCAGAAACTTGTCAGTTTAATAAGGTCCCACTTATCTATTTTCTCTCTTATGAGCTGTGGGTTTTGGGTTTTGTTCAGGAATTGGATGCCAGTTCCAATTTCCATGAGGGTTTTTCCTTCATTTTCTAAGGTTCTTATAGTTTGAGGTTTTACATTTAGGTCTCTGATCCATTTGGAATTAACCTTTGTGCGTGGGGATAGCTAGGGGTCCTGTTTCAATCTTCTGCATGTGGTCAGCCAGTTTTCCCAGCACCATTTACTGAATAGGTTCTCCTCTCCCCAGTGGTAGGTGGTGGAAACTTTGTCAAAGATGAGTTGGTTGAGAAATTGAGGTTTTGCTTCTGGAATCTCAATTCTATTCCATTGATCTATATGCCTGTTCCTATACCAATACCAAGCTGTTTTGATGATTGTAGCCTTATAGTAAAGTTTGAAGTCTGGTAGTGTGATATCACCTGCTTTGTTTTTTTGCTGAGGATTGTTCTGGCTATTCTTGGACGTTTGTGTTTCCATATGAATTCCTGGATTGTTTTTTCTAGGTCTGAGAAGAATGTTGCTGGTAATTTGTTGGGTATTGCATTGAATTTGTAGATTGCCTTAGGTAAGAAGGACATCTTCACAATGTTGATTCTTCTGATCCATGATCATAGGATATTTTTCCATTTGTTTGTGTCAACTTTGATTTCTTTGAGCAGTGTTTTGTAGTTTTCCTTGTAAAGGTCTTTCATGTCTCTGGTTAGGAAGATTTTTTTGTGGCTATTGTGAATGGAATTGTGTTTTTTATTTGGGTTTCTGTTTGTTTATTATTGGTGTAGAGAAATGCGATTGTCTTTTGTACATTTATTTTGTATCCTGAGACTTTGCCAAAGGTCTTTATCAGTGTAAGGAGGTTTTTGACAGATTCTCTCAGGTTTTCAAGGTATACAATCATGTTGTCTGCAAAGAGAGATAACTTGACTTCCTCTTTTCCTATTTGGATACCCCTGATTGCCTTCTCTTCTCTGATGCTCGA
>NW_007233597.1:0-6469 GCF_000164805.1 Carlito syrichta | reverse complement strand
TGTGGCAAACTATTTTTTACAAGGTATTCTATGTCTCTTTCTAGTTGTTTTAATGTCTTTCTTTTTGAGCTTCTAAATATTTAGTGCAATGTACTTTAGTGTGGATTTATTTTTGCCTATCTTATAATGAGTTTATCATGTGACATTATTGTAAAGATATGTGTCTTACATCAATTCTGGATAATTCTCAACTATTATATCTTTGATTCTCTCTAGCATATCTTTTGTTGTTTTAGATATTAGAGACTCCATTGAATATCTATTAATATACCTTCACATTTCATCCTCATTTATGTGAATTTCTCCTCTTTCTTTTCATTTATTTTTCTTTTTAAATTGTAGGTAATCCCTCAGCTCTATTGTAAAGTTCATTAGTTTGTTTTTTTTCATTTTATGCCTAGTTTACTGTTGTCATACACATTTTTAAATTTGCAATGACAATATTTTTTAACTCCTGAAACTGCTATTTGTTTCTTTTAAAAATCTTTTTTGACAATTTTACTTTTATTTTTAATGTTTCAATGGTTTTAAGTACTCTTATTTACTATGAGTACAAAATAGTTAAATCAAATGATCTTCTACAGGCTACAAATATGTTGCTTGTTGTGTTTGAAAAAATTCCCTTGTCGTCATGTATATTTTGCAGTTATAGACTGTGAGCTAATCTTCAGCAATACATTATTTATAGAACACACTTATTCGTGGTTTATTGACTACTCATAACTCTTTTCATTTCTACTGTTAAACATTATTGGAGTACTAATAGCTATGGCTTAATTTTGCATCAATTCTTCACTTTTAGGGTTTATGGACAATATTGCCATTGTGGAACTGTGATGTATATTGCACTCTCTTCCCACTATAGCATATTCTTTTTTCCCAGATGTATCTATAGAGTATTTTCCCTCCCCAATGCAAATGAAAAGTGTTGATGGTACAAGAGCAGAGACTTAGACGTCCATGTAAGAGGAAAAAAGTGGAAGGTTATGATTGTGTCCAAGTAGATGGAACCACAGGCACGTACCACCATGCCCGGTTCATTTTCCTTGATTTATTGTAGAGATGAGGTGTCACCACATTGCCCAGGCTAATCTCAGTCTTGTGGGCTCAGGCAATCCATTTACCTAGGCCTCCCAAATTGCTGGGATTATAGGCATGAGCCCGTGCGCCCAGATTCAAGGCTCCTTTTTTTAAAGCTATCTTTAAATTAATTGCTATAATTCAAAATCAACTTTTGATGCAAGTTCTAAATTTTCAAATAACTGAAGTATTTTGTTTTCTTTCATTTGAATAATGAATACTTCACATCAAACTCATGTATAATGAAAAAACACTTAGCAAATTCATTATTTTATTGTCGCATTCATCACTAATGCATTATCTATTATGTTTGTATTTCCTAAAATATGACTTCACAGATAAATTGCTATATCATGTAAATAGGCATTTGGACTGCCACATTTACAATTTTCTAGTTATAATGTAGGCCTTAAATGATTTAAGTATACTTTACAGAAAGGTCTATCTATGAAATGATAGTAATTTCGGCAGTCAATTCTGCAATTTATAATTGCGATATTTAGTATTTAGTGATAACTGTATAGATCTATAAGTTTTTGTCAAATTTTACTTTCATTCATAATAATTTGGAGGAAAATTTAACTTTTCCACTTAATGTTATTTTAATGATAAGACCAGTACATTAAATGATTGAACCAGGTAATGTGATTCATTTCCTTATTAAACTGAATGTATTTCAATGCTCTTACCAAATACGTGTTTTAATTTGAAATCTAGATGCATGCTAGGTAATAATTTCATTATAAATTTCAAGGAAAATTGTTTTTCATTACAAGAGAACACAGACTTACACACACACACACACAAACACACACACACACACACACACACACACACACACACACACACACGTCAATTACAGAGCTTGTGTGCTTAATTACACCAAGATTACCAATAGCTTTTTCTGTGATGGGGAGTTTCAAGATGGTAAATGATTGCTCTGAGTTTTATAATTATGTAGAACTCTATATGCTGTTTGCTATTTTGAAATAAAAAACAAGCAAATATTCCATTTAACATTCAAACGTTTATTACTCAGAAACTCTATTTTTTGTCTTTAGGAAGTTATATCCTATAACTTATTAAAGTTTTAATAACAAAATATCTAAATACTTAATCTGTTTATACAGTTCAAAATATTTTCTTCTGATAATTATTGCGTCATATAGTATCTGAAAGTTTTCTGTAGTCAGTCAAATAGTTTTAAAGATAAAAACTCAACCTTATATCTTCACCCATCCATTTGGAAATGATAGGATTACCCAGAATGAATGAAGAAGAGAGACAGCACTGTTCTAATTCTCTCCAAGGAGACAGTTCTTGTTCTTCTTACCACTTGCTGCTAGGTCTGAAACTTAGATGTAATCCAGGGAAGATGGAGGGCTCCACAAATCTGCTATCATTACTAGAGTGTTTCTATTCCTAGTTTTCCTTCAGGTTCAGTTTCTCCTGTTCCCCACAGAAGCTTCGGGATACCAATCCTCAGAACACAGGGTAATGAATCTCTCCACTGACATAGTTTAAAGATTTACTTTAATCCCTGTCCCAGATAATCTGTCATGACATGAGAGAACAACAAAGTCCTGTTACCACAGGTCTTACAACAACTCAAGATTAGTACGGGTCTTGGTTATTTTTTCATATATTTAGATGTTGTATGCAAATATAATTTTTTAATAGTTTACTTCTTTGACAAAAGTTATCAGTATATATGCTGGAAGACAAGTCTTAAAGTACAAGTTATGAAACACTTTTAATTTTCATTGAGATTCAAGTCTAGGAGCCAAGTTCAAAGGCATCCCCTTTGTGGCTGTAGTCTGAAATTTGTAACAGGAGTATAAGTCACAAAAAAACTTATTAGGGTTAGACTTCATGTAAGGCATCTTTGTTTCTATGCATTATATCTTTCACTTCCCAGTATTTTAATAATGTGTTATGAAATGTTATAGCTTTGTCTTAACCACACTCTGAATTAAAAAGAAACATGTACCCAATCTTTTTTTTTTTCCCGTACCTCCCCTACCCCATACCCAGTCTTTTTTTTTTTTTTTTTGAGTTGGAGTCTCACTCTGTCGCCCAGACTGGAGTGCAGTGGCCGCTCCCGGCCACCGCAGCCTCAACCTGCTGGGCTCCAGCGATCCTTCCTCCTCAGCCTTCCGAGTACCCAGAATTACATGCATGTGCTACCACGTCTGGCTGATTTCTTGGTTTATTGTAGAGATGAGGTCTCGCTGCCCAGGTGGGTCTCGAACCCGCGGGCTCAGGCAATCCACTCACCTCAGCCTCCCAAAGGCGCGGGATTACAGGCTGAGCCACCGAGCCCGGCTGAATACCCAGTCTTAAACTAAAAGAGTCTAGGCAAGCAGAACATCCTTGGAAAGTTATTTATGAAAGGAAAAGACCTAAACTATAAAAAGGAAGAAAAGTGGTTCATGAGAGTGGAAGGAATGGTGAAGGAAAAATTAACTATTCATGACCAGAAAAGATTTATAAAATATGGTAGTTTTCTTCAGGGCTTCCAAGAAATACCAGTAATAGATTGGGCTTTCAACTTTGGAACAGAAAATGATGAATGCTACAGTGCCTTCAGGGAAAGTGTGGTCCCAAGTGTAGAACATCCTCTAGATGATTCCCATCACCCTTTGTAATCTCTAGGAAAATATTGCAATGAGGTTGTGGTATATGGCACAAAGTAAGTTAAATAATTTTCAGCGAGACACAGAGATTTACAGAAAGCCACTATATTTCAACATTTTCTGCAAATCAGCGTGCTGACAGTACAAAAGAAAAAGGACAGAGTTTTCCAGTTAGGGTTTTCCTCCCAAAGACACACCAGATATCTGATATTTGCGGAACCAGCACAGTTATGTTTTGAAAAGACTTCATGTATCACAAATAAAAGTTAAAATTGGCATTTCAGAGATTTTGAACACACTTATTGATTTAATTGAACTTAAGGTTCTGTGACTTCCTTTACTTTGAATCGGTGCATATATGAGAAAATGGTTGGGCACATTGTTAAATATTTCCATATTTGGTAAGAACACTAAAAGAATTTGCCTGCTTTTCTAGGATGTGCGCTACACGATGCAGAGCAATTCCAATATCAAGGTTGATCATCTGTGCAGAGATGGTCATTAAACGCACAGACCAAATCTGTAAAACATTTGGAAGTATTTAGCTGTTCCTGGGTAGCTTTCTCAGCTAGCTAAATCATTTTCTCCAAATGGTAATTGCTTCAATGTCCCAAGATATTTAAAGCTATTAAAGTCTAATGTCCCAAATTTCATTTTTCCTATAAAGGTGGAAACTTTTTTTGATGCTCTAGGTTTTTCACTAAGAAGTGTTTAATTGGCTACCAGTTTTACAAAATGCAAAAATATGTTTATGTACATACCAAAGGTCAAATGCATTCAGTAAAATGATAGGTTTAGAAAATTTATATTTTGGATTAATTATTGACTGTACCCCAAATGTCTTAAAAATCTAAAATAGCAGTTTTCATGTCCAAGTGAAAGAGAAAAGGGTCACACCAAGTGACATAAAAACACACACGTGGCAATCCTGTTTGGGAGGGTCTTTTGCTACTGAGACATGCAATCTGTATTTTATCAGAGATTTTTGACCTTCACTTGGTGAAACCCTTTGTACTAATCATGAAAAGGTGGCATTAGCTGAATGTTGCTTTAAGATTCTTTTGGTAATTAACTCCTGTAGAAGAGTTGCAAACATGGTACACAGACTTTCTTCATTGCAATTTTTCTTCTCCATGAAACACTGTTGGTCATTTTGTGAAAGTTAGTATCTTGAATTGTAAAAGGTACTTAGCTAATCAAAATTTAAAAGAAAGCATGACAGTAAGAAAACAATAATCCTAATGTATATTTATTTAAAAATTACAAAGTGTCATTTACATTTTAGAGAATCTTATTAGGCTATATAATTTGAATACGTACTACGTTAACTTTTTTTTTTTTTTTGAGTTGTAGTCTCACTCTGTCGCCCAGATTGGAGTGCAGTGGCCGCTCCCGGCCACTGCAGCCTCTACCTGCTGGGCTCCGGGGCGATCCTTCCGCCTCAGCCTTCCAAGTAGCCGGAATTACAGGCATGCGCTACCACACCCGGCTGATTTTTTGATTTATTGTAGAGATGAGGTCTCACTGCCCAGGCGGGTCTCGAACCCGTGGGCTCAGGCAATCCACTCACCTCAGCCTCCCAAAGGCGCGAGATTACAGGCTGAGCCACCGAGCCTGGCTTACTACATTATCTTAAGTTTGTATAATACTTTTTCTTATCATTCATTGTTTTGATTTTGAAGAAAAATAACAAAATATTATTTATAACAAATTCTTTTTTATCACCATTATCATTTACTCAACAAATATTTACTTATTTTTTATTATGTAGCAGTTATTACATTAAAGGTTGAGTATTTGTTGAAGAAATAGAAAAGAAAATGAATAATTTAAAATTAGTGGCAAAGCCATTTTAATAATCAAGGAAATTAATTTAAATACAAGAAAAATATTTCAGTAACTCTAAACCAACTCAGTGTTTAGTTAGTGATCAAAAATACTGCATTGCTTGACAGAAGGCATATAAGCAAGGAGTTAACGCAACGTTATTCTGGTGCTTAAGAAACCATAATTGAGACTTTGTATGCAGTTATGTATTTTTTTATAACTGGTGCAGCTTGTCATAATCAGGAACAACTGCCTATTGTTAAACATGGAAACTGAAATTTTAAAGAGCATCTTAAAAATTTAGGTTGCTTGCAATAACGCATCCATTATAACAACATGAAAATTTCTAACATATGGTACAGTTCCTAAATGTGTTGCTTTGTTAATGTTGAAAATAAATACTGACAACTACCATCTTTCAACATATGACAATCTCACAACAGGACCTGACAAAACAATATGGGTTGAATTCTGTAGAGAGAAGTTTTCCAAGTCACTGGGGAAACCTGATATAGCAGATAGTTACATTTTTAACAAGTCAATATCCAGGTGAAACAGATGCCAATCACAACTGTTTCAGTGAAAATTTCTCTCATGGCTTCATTGGATTGTGGTTCTACTAGCTTCTGAGTAAGAAATAACAGTAGTATGACCACTGACTAAAACTGAAAGAGTAATTAGTTTATAGTGACCTGATGAGCCCTACATTTCAAAACACTTTGTTATCCCTTCTCTTTAGGATCATACTTTTTATATACATGTCCACTGGGATAGGATATCCTAGCAAACATCAGAAATACGATTAATCCAATTTCTCATTTCAGTTAGAAAGTAATGCTGTAAAATGTTCTTGTAAATAAAATGGAATAAATACCTGTATTTGCTGCTTCTGTTATAAAACAAAGATTCTGTGACTCATTGTGTCG
>NW_007233596.1:4461-5212 GCF_000164805.1 Carlito syrichta | reverse complement strand
GCAAAGTCAAAGAAACCATCAAGAGAGCAGGGAGATAGCCCACAGACTGCGAAAATGTATTTGCCAACTCCATTTCTGACAAATGCCTAACATCTAGGATCTACAAGGAACTCAAACATGCTGAAAAGAAAAAAACAAACAACCCCATTACAAAGTGGGCAAAAGACATGAACAGACACTTCTCAAAAGAAGACATACAAGCGGTCAACAGATACATGAAGAAATGTTCAACCTCACTAGTCATCAAGGAAATGCAAATTAAAACTATACTGAGATAACACCTAACCCCAGTGAGAATGGCCATTATCAATAACAAAAAATAACAGATGCTGGAGAGGATGTGTTGAAAAGGGAACACTTCTACACTGTTGGTGGCAGTGTAAACTAGTGCAGCCTCTGTGGAAATCAGTGTGGCAATTCCTAAAAGCTCTAAAAATCGACCTTCCATAGGACCCTGTAATCCCCTTACTGGGAATATACCCTGAAGAATTCAAATCACTCTATAAAAAAGATACCTGAATGCATATGTCTATCGCAACATTGTTCACAATAGCAAGATCATGGAACCAACCATGCTATCCATCAAAAAAGGACTGGATTTTTAAAATGTGGTACATATACACAATGGAATATTATGCAGCCATAAAAAAGAAAAAATCATGAATTTTGTAGCAACCTGGATGGAATTAGAGTTTATAATACTGAGTGATCTCTCACAGAAACAAAGATCTGAGTATCACATGTTCTCACA
>NW_007233596.1:0-4107 GCF_000164805.1 Carlito syrichta | reverse complement strand
AAACAGAATAGATAGCCAAGAAATAAAATACACATGTACAGTCAACTGATCTTTCACAAGGATTAGGCCATATAGAAAAATCAAATCTAAACAGATGGAAGACTTAAACATAAGAACAAAAATGTAAAACTCTCAGAAGAAAACATAGTGTAAAATTTTATGACATTGGGTTTGGCTATGATTTCTTGGATATGACATCAAAAATACAGGTTTTTATAGTGTAGTCTCAAACTTAGGAGAACATCAAACTAAAAAGCTTCTACACCAAAAAAGAAACAAACAAAAAAAAAATGAAAAGACAACTTATGGAATGGGAAAAAATTTGCAAAACACATATATGGTAAGTGATTAATATCCAAAATGTTCTAGGAACTCTTGCAACTCAATAGCAAAAATCAAATAAACCAGTTAAAAGATAAGCAAAGAATTTGAATAGATATTTCTCCAAAGAAGACAAAAAAATGACCAATGAGTATATGAAAAGGTGCTCAGCATCACTAAAATCATCAAAGAAATGCAAATAAAAACCATGGTGAGATAACATTTCACATATTAGGATGGGCATTATGAAAAAAATAAAAGTAACAAGAGATGGCATGCAAGTAGAAAAATTGGAACATTTGTGCACTGTTGCTGTGAATGTAAAATGATGAAACTGCTAGGAAAAAAAAACAGTATGAAAGTTTCTCAGAAAATTAAAAAAAGAAATAACAAATCATACAGCAATATCACTCCAGAATATTTATCCAAAAGGATTGAAATCAGAATCTCAAAGATATATTTTCATCTCCATGTTCATTGCAGGATTATTTATAATGGCTAAGATATGAAAGCAACCTAAGTATCCATCAACAGACAAGTAAATAAATAGAATAGGATATAAACATACAATGAAATATTATTCAGCCTTAACAAAGAAGGAAATTCCATCATTTGTGACAGCATAAATGAACTTTGAGAATATTATGCTAAGTGAAATGACTGGTCATCAAAGGAAAAATAACTGCATTATTTCAATTACATGAGGTATTTAAAGTAATCAGACTCACAGAAGGAGAATGTAGAATGGCGGTTGCCAGAGAATGGGAAGAGAGGAAAATGAAAAGTTGCTGCTCACCTAGTATAAAGTTTCAGTTACACGGTATGAAAAACTTTTTTTAGAGATCTACTCTACAACACTGTGATTATAGTTAACAAAACTACTGCCCACTTAAAAAGTTTAAGAAATTAATCTCATATTTTGTACTTTTATGCCACAATTTCTAAAGTCTTCTTACTAAGTTGGAGAATGATAATACACTGAAGGAATGAGTTGAAATATTCTGAAACTTTGCCATATTTAATAAACATGAAAGTGGAATTATTATTGAATAGTTGAAATAACATAAAAATATGGGAAAAGAGCTAGAAAATACATAAAAAATTAAACATTTTACCTATTTCTAAAAATGTTTCTTTTTTTGCTTGATCCTGTAGTTCCAGGGCCTAAATTATATTTAAGAGTTCCAGAGTCAATATCAATTATTAAGTTCTTTCTCCTCCCATGTCTAATCTGAGATTAACAGTTACTGTCTCCTAACCAGTGGACAAAATAGTCCTAAAGGTTTTTTGCTTATTCAATGCTACTCTGTATGACTGGAAATGGATGAAGAGGAAAACACTGGCCAGACTCAGATTGTTGAGCAGCCACATAAGTCAGTCCTCTTGCTGAACCTGATTATACTACATAAGGGAAGAAGTCTGGCTGAAAATGGCAATATGAATGAAAGATTATTGAAGGAACATCAACCTATAAATGGACAATAGAAAAAGGAAATGCATGGCAGAGCTTGGTGGCTCAGCCTGTAATTCCGAGCTCTGGAGGCTGAGGTGAATGAATTGCCTGAGCCCACAGGCTCGAGACCCACCTGGGCAAATTGGCAAGACCTCATTTCTACAATAAAAATCTAAAGATTAGCTGGGTGTAGTAGCGCGTGCTTGTAGTTCCAGCTACTTGGAAGGCTAAGATGGAAGGATCACCGGAGCACAGCAGGTCGAAGATGTGGTGGCTGGGAGTGGCCACTGCACTCCTGTCTGGGTGACAGAGTGAGACTCCAACTCAAAAAAAAAAAGAAAAGAAAAAGGAAAAGCTAGATTTACCTTGGAACTTTATGAGTAGATGAGAAATAAAAGAATGATATTATCTCTCAGTAATATTAGCAGACTCCCATAAAAGTGAAGCTATTTTCCTGTAGAACTTCTTCCTTTGAAGCTGTAGCTTCATGATGAGCCCTAGTGGATTTAAGAAACAAGTACTCTGAAGTCATGGATGTGATAAATCTCCATGATGCTAATGAGATCTTATAGATGAACAGTTGACAAAACTCTAATGTAATTTTGTCTTATGGCCTCCATTTCATAGACTATATCTATTAAGGAAAACAGACCACTTTTGAGAGCTATGATGCTAAGATATTTGTCACCCAAATATAATCACTCCAAACTTTCAAACAAAAGCTAGTAACATGCAGAATTTATTTTAGTGAGGGATGCAATAGAAACTAGATAGTTCCAGCTTTCAGAGTCAATGTTGATATCTTGAGGGATATATCAGCAGAGGTGTCTTCATATCAGTTCTGCAGAATGGGAAAAAATATTGGCATAACACATATCTGATAAGAGATTAATATCCAAAATATACTAGGAACATCTACAAATTAGAAAAAAAATACCCCAATTAAAAAAGAAGCAAAGAATTTAAGGAGACACTTCTCTAAAGAAGACAAACAAATGGTCAGTAGTCATTCTGGAGATTCTGTAAGCTTTAGAGTCTTCTTCAATAAACTCTCATTTTGCTTAAATTAGCCAGGGTTGCTTTTATCACTTGAAATTTAAAGCATTGACTATTACCAAATTACATATTTAAAAGTAAGGACTGTTAAGTAATAAGCCCTAAAATGTGGATTGGATGAATACAGAAAGAGCAGAAATAAGTAGGCATCATATAATCCAGGAAAGAACATAGCTGAATCTTACTATACAATCATGAAACATTTGATTAAATTATTGTCTATTCCTCAAAATGTAAACCTAAGATTCAAATAACCCTATTGGAATTTATAAAAGTAGAGAAATTGTAGGAAATGCCCAAAATGCTACGTTGCTTTTTTTATTTCCTAGCATTTTCAGCAAGGTCAGTATGGCACAAGAAAGAGATAATCTAAAAGTCACTACTATGGAAGTAGAAGAAAACAGATTTTTTCAAGTGAGAAACTTTCTGCCTATGACCTACAATTTGAGTTGACTTTAAAGTTCATTATTTAGAGACTGGCAGGTTGAGTGAGGAAAGCAGAGGTTAAAGAAGAAGATACTTACCAGAAGAAAAAAAGAAAAACTAAAACAACTCTCAGTCCCTGCAAGACAGGGAGGAAAGGGAAGATAAGGATCAGATTCAGAGTGGGGCCTCCCCAACCAAGGAAAGTGACTCAATATCGTAGGAAACAACTGTGGTATATGCATCAGTGGAAGTGACATCCAGATCATTTACAACCTAACATTCTGTGAAGAAAATCCCAAGCCATGATGAAATGTCTTAACTCTAAAATACTTTATACTACTACTTGACATGTAAGAATCAAACTTATTAACTCACTGCCCTAGGTTTTAAAAAGTCCTGTGTAGGAAGAAAGGTTGCAAGCTTTTGAAATTAAATGTGAAAGAGGCCATAGCACTTAGTCCTAGGAACTCAGTGTAAGGAACCATACTCAATTTGAAGTCACATAGGACCATGGGACAATTAGTTCTCTTCTCTCTCTAATCTTCAGTGTTCTAATCTGTGCATGAGGGGATATCTCTTCAAATTTATATGAGAACTAAGTAAAATGAGGTCTATAAATGACAAAACCTATTACCAGACACACGGCAAACACTAGATAGCTATTATTATGAGTTCCTATTACAAATCATTTATATGGAGCAAGAATCCTAAATTAAGATTAATACATATGGTGAAACTGTCATTTGGAAGTTTTAAAGATATTTTCTTAATTAAAAGATTATATGATCATAGCTCTTTTCAACATGGCTAATAACAAAAAGTGCACAGTACCACTCTGGTAATCAGTTTAA
>NW_007233595.1:0-7820 GCF_000164805.1 Carlito syrichta | reverse complement strand
GAAAAGGAAGCTAATGCTAAAGGATTCCATGACTTGCCCAAATTGTTATGCTTTGTTACTCAGCAAAAGAAGGTGAATGACTTCCTGCCTGGTCCTATAATCTTTGTACCCCTTTTCATTTAATTATTTGGTAGGATTGCTGCTCTGAAGAACATATCTTTGGAAAAACTGCTTTTGTCTTAGTTTCTTACAGAGAAGAAGCCTGAGGTCTACTTAGTACTCAGCTGAATCTGAACAGGAATAGCTAGAGTTATCTGTAAGGACACAGAAAAAGCTCTTTTCTTCAGGAGCCAAGTAGCTTCCCCATGTCCCTGGATGGACAGCTGTTTCTTGAGAAGCAGTTGTGTCAAGACTTTCCCTCCACAGCTGCTTTATTTGGCACTAGGACTATTTTGGTTAGCAGCTCTCTGACACAGTTTTGTCTGGTGAAGAGCTTCCATTTAGTCCCAGCATCACCAACACATTTCTTCCTTTGGGCTTCTTTCACCCAAGTGGATGAGTCAGTCTTCTGCTTAGGTTAAGATAAAAAAGTTGTTTGTTTTATTTTGCTTGAGTTGTAAGAGATGTGACAAGAAAGTATAAAGGCCAAGAAAAGGAAGAAATGATGATTGTCTCAGCTGTATTTTTTTTTTTTTAGTTCAGGAGTTGGAATTTGTTCTGGTTTTCTTCAGCAAGATTAAGTACACCTTTAAACAGGAAAAAAAACATGTTAAGTTGGCTCATCCCTCCTTTTTACTCAGTGAATAGTGGCTGGAGGGACTGTATCCTCAAAGGAAGACTCTAATCAATTTTTCCCTTGGTACTAGAGTGCTGAATCTATTAAATTCCGCTCTCTAGTACCAAGGAAAAAATTGATTAGAGTCTTCCTTTGAGGATACAGTCCCTCCAGTCACTATTATTTCAGAAGTCAGAGATGTTCACTATGACAAACTCTCTAAATACCTGAAAGGAAGAAAAACAAATGGGCCATGTGACCCAAGGAGCAGAAGGAATAAAATGACACAGTATCATAGAGAGGAACATACTATTGCCCACTGTGGGCTTTGGAAGTTAAAGAGTATGCCACTAGCATTGACACTAATTGCCAACATGCAGATAAGTTGGAAAATACGTGGTTATGGTTTTTGGTGTGGGAGAGTGGTCAAGAAGAAAGATGCAAATAGCCCGTGTTTCAGTTCTTCCCACAAGCATCTTTTCCCTTCCTTTGTACCTTCAGATACTCTAGGACAAAAGTCTTATTGTTAAACCTCTCTAGATGGTTCTGCTTAACATCTTGATTGTCAAAATAAGAAGAACTGGAGTCCACTGAGATGGACTCCACTCTTTGGGGTTTCATATGGAAGGAAAGCCCATATTTCTGGAAAGAAGTTGGCTTAACTTATGAGAACTAAAACAAGCCTATGTGTCTTCCCTTTCTACAGTCTACAGTTTTTATCATCTGTACCATTGTAGGATTGGCCTTGTCCCCATAAACACATCATATTTTCCCCTCTCCCCTTGATCCTGCTGTTTGATATGCTCATTGGAAATTGGCTGAACCATAACAGTGAATTTTCAGTACAGTCTTAAATGAATTCCTTGACCAACATGGGAGATGACAGATTTGATCCTAGGAGGTATGGAGGAAGAGGGGGAAATAAGAAAGTCATCAGGAAGTAGTCAGAGTACATGTAAAGCTGATGTGGTCAGTAACAGAGTGAGCAATTCCATCTATGCTATGGCATGTGGGGCAGTTGTAAGCAGGACATACCTGCCCCTGAAGGGGTAACAGAGAAACCTGAGGCTAGCAAGATCAACTTCACTAACTCCCAGTGGCTTACCCTAAAACTGAAGAGTTGCCCTTTTCTCATTTATGCTTAAAAAATTCTTTACCTCCCTTGTCTTGCGTGTTTACTGTCAACATTCCTCTTCCTCCTCCTATGCTTCTCTCCACTTTCGAAAGATGTAAAAGAGGTACGATATGTGAACTCCCTCTGCTGACATGTTTCTAAAAGACCTTGTCAACTGACACTAATAGTTGTGACTGCAAACTTTCATTTCACCCCAGATGCTTTTAACATTCTGGGTCAATCTCACATTCCCCTGTAATTTCACTGCTGTTGACAGGATCTCAACTTCCAGAATCTCCTACTTCACCATCACAACATCCTGCTGCACATAACCCACAATTGTAGAACTCTGAGTGACTTTAGCTGAAGGATCTTGTTGCTCAGAACCCGTTTATCCCTCTGTCCAGAATGCCCAGGCAGCAGCCATATTCCTTTTTAACAGTAGAAGCTGTTGAGCAGTACATTCATTATGAGTGAGTTGTGTTTAGGAACTCAGTGCATTATTTGTCAAGTTATCTCTGTTGACATGCCCCAGATGACCTGCACCTTGCAAGGGCCCCAACCAATGCTACAACGTTCTTTTCATAAAGTACAGTGGCTGTTCTTTCATCACTAAATGCCTGCCCCTTTCCTTCCCTCTCTTTCCTTTCTCTGTATCTATACCCACACCAACTCACTGAAAATCATTCTCCCTCCACAGCCAATTGAGAGCACTTTAAAAAGAAAATGGTGTTTTGTTATATTATTTAAAATGCACAAAACCAAATGCAAGTGCTATGTTTCTAAGGAATTTCTGATTAAAAAGGGAGTCCTCTCCTCCAACTTCTAATCAATGGAGAGGAGATATGAGCAGACAAATGGAGAACAAGCAGTTTTATCAGTTTTATTTGAGAAGATCCAATAACTTCCAAAATGTGAGACTCTCTGGTAAAGTTGAGGATAATGTCAAGATCTCATCCAAAGTAGTTGCTTCTTATACCTCTTTACTGGAATGATGGTAACTAACTCTTAGCAAAGGACTGAACTGTAGGTCAGCAATTTGTTGAGTATCATATGATAGAAGCATCCAAAATACCATTGCCTAAACAAAATAGAAATGCATTTATCTCCTTCATAAGAGAGATCTGGAGGGAGGCAGTCTAGGACTGCTGTGGTAGCTCCATTGTGTCACCAAGGACTTTGGTTCCCTTCAGGAAATATGTGGCTTTATATTACCTATGTAGGTAGACTTTGCACTACCTAAGATGTAGGCCTATACGTGTGTTCTATTTAAGTGAACATCACACAAAAGGTAACTTCTGGAAGTTCCATAATAAAATGTTTCTTTGATCAAAATGTAGTCATGTGACCAAACTGAGCTGCAAAGGAGACTAGGAAGCCTAGTCTTTTCACTAGGTAATATTGGGCTCATTAAATATCAGAATTCTTATTTCTAAAGAAGAGTAGAAAGAACATTGAGAGGACCCAGCAGTCTCTAAAAAACTTCATGGTGAAAGGATTATTTTAAAAATCTAAGTTGAATCATGCTTAGATCCTACTGTTTCTTCGTCACCTATAAAATAAAGACCAGTCTTATAATCACAACATATAAGTAAGGTGACCACATAATTTATCATCCAAACTAGAATATCTTTGAGAGTAAATGGGAACACTATTAGTAATACACTATGACATCAGGAGTATACTGACTGTCTTTGGCAAACAAGGATGTATGAGCTAAGACCTAAGCACCTTTTAGACCATGTTACTCTCAACTTCTCTATTTGTACTTGATTTTGTGCTTATAAAAATAGTTTGAAATTCCAACATGATTCTCTATATGCCATAACTTTGGAATTCCCATGCCAACTTTATACCTGGAAAATCCTTAATAATTCCTTTCACTCCTACCCTGGCTTAAAAACTGCCCTGGGAAATCTCTTCTAATCAGGTTCTCTCAATTCACAGAGAATGAATTGATCCCTATTATATGCTCTTGTTCAATACAAATTGTTTGTTTCCATGTTTACCACACCATCAGGATAGGCTAGTTATGCTATGACAAAAGCCAGACTCACATTATTTTTTTTCTGCTCATGTTCTCACAACCAATTTCAATTATCAAGGAGGCTTTGCTCATTGCAGCTCACTATGTGCTGATGGAAGCTACAGCATGGCATACTAGAAGCATTAAAAAATCAGAATATGGAAACTCACATAAAAGCTTTTAAACATTTCCATGTAGAAAAGACATACACATCTGTTCTGCTCAAAATTTACAGACCAAGGTTTGTCACACAGCCACACCTAACCTCAAAGTAGTCAAGATATAGTATTTTTCCATCTGCATAGCAATAGAGGGAGGAGCACCACTGTCCTAGATTAGGGGTTGGCAAACATTTTCTGTAAAGCACCAGATAATAAATATTTTAGCCTTGTAGGCCCTACAGTCTCTGCTGCAACTATTCAATTCTACCACTGTGGCATAAAAGCTCCTTTAGACAATACGTCAATAAATAAGCATAGCTGTATTTCAATAAAACTTTATTTGCAAAAACACATGGTGTATGGGATTTGGCCCAAGGCCCATAGTTTGCTGACCTCTGTACCAGACTGAGAATTTCATTTCTATTATTTGGTAAAGATATATCAGGTTTTTATAAACATTGTACTGATTTGAACACTTAAAGGCAGATAAATATATCTGAAGCAAATGAAATGCTTCATTTTTCCATCTGTGAAATAAAGTGAATTTTATTTCCATTTACCCATTGTCTTAGCCTGTTTGGGCAACTATAATAAATTACCATGGAGTAGATGGCTTATAAAAAACAGAAATTTTTCACAATTCCAGAGTCTGGGATGTAGTGCTAGCAGATTCTGTGTCCAGGGAGGGCCAGCTTTGTGGTTTCAGAAGGCAATCTTCTACCAGTGTCCTAGCATGGCAAAGGGATAAGAAATTTTCTTGGTGTACCTTTTATAAGGGCACTAAATTTCCCTATTCCCCTTTTATAGGGAACTTATGAGGTCTCCTCCCTCAATCACCTCCCAAATACCTGACTTTCTACTAACATCACCCTTGGGATTAGGTCTCAGCATAATAATTTGGGGAGAACACAAATGTTCAGTTTATAGCACTCAACCCTACACACTTTTAAAGGGAAAAAAATATAATAAGCTAGGCATGTGAGTGGAAGTAGGTACTTATACATAAAGTTTTTGGAGGTATCAAATGTAGAAGAATACAGCCAAGAGATTGTTGAGTGTCTGAGGCAAGTGATGCACACATAATTGAGTGAATACAAAGGAAGTCGCTAAGTGTCTGTGTCCAAAGGACTACTCAAAGTACAAATAATCAGGGGGAATGTGAGCTCAAGAAAGGGATTAGAGTCAGCATCCTATTTCTCAGCACAGGCACAAAGACCAAAGTATTCTGGAACTTAGAAGATGCATTATCATTGATCAAGGATGGAAATTGGCTGAGTCCTGCAATGGTATTTAATATCCTTCCAGAAACAAGCAGACAAGGATTGGTGAATAAGCATTGAGAGAGAGAGAGAGAGAGAGAGAGAGAGAGAAGTGAGTGTGCAGGATATCCTGCAAATTCCCTCAGATGGTAGGAGCAGAGAAACAATTTTTCTTTTAAGCAGGATTTATTGAGAGGACAGAAAATCTCCCAGAGTGGGGGAAACAAATTTTATCTACCAGGAAATGTGCTGCCAAAACCTGAGGAATGGCCAGTCACTACCAATGGAGCAAAATCCTTCCTTCCAAAGCATCTTTTCATGCACCACATCTTTTCTCACCTGAGGCATCAGAGGTGTGGTTGCCATCTTCTGAAGTACAGTTTCAGAAAATGGCAGTTGACTGCTTCTTTGAACACTGAGGTGAGGAGGCTAGTGCATCCAACAGTGTCCTCTTGTGTCACTAGGGCCTCTGGGTAGGTGAACATACCCTCTGTTTAACTGCTAATGACCATAAAGGAAGACAAGGAGGTCCTTGATAAGAAAATATTTTGCTAAGCAGAGCCATTATAATTAAAGGTGTACATTACTCTCAGGGAAAGGAGGTGTGCATTACTCTCAGGGAAAGGAGACTAGTAATAACAATGGCAATAACATATAGAACAGGCTATAATATGTGAGTAAGTGGCTTCCATGTGGTATTTAGCAGCTTCTAATCACAGAATCCAAAAGGCTGCTCAGGGCCAAATACTGAAAACATTTGGTCCAAGGGGTGTGGAAAATATTCCAACGAATGCATATACTCTTCAGTAAACAGAGCAGCCACTGGTACCACAGGCCAGCTAGGGCTGGGGAAAGGGTGAGATGGGAGTGTCTGCAGGAGGAAAGGATAAGGCCCAGCAGCAAGAGCTGAGAAAACATGGTGAGGGAAGCTAAGACCTCGAGAGACAGCAGCACTGGACTCTGCTCCAAGCCTGAATTTATGAAAACATTGGGCCCAAACAAGATAATATGGCAGCATCCTTTCACATAAGGGTCCTTGCTGTCAGGCGCTATTATTCTAATTGCTGACACTTGAATGAAATATGGTAAAATTGGGTTTCTGAGCCTCTGCTTCAGGCAACGTCAATTGCCACTTTTAAAAATGATGATGGTGTGGAAGGAGATTCCTTTTTCCCTTTAATGTTTTAAAGTTACCACACTCTCTGTACTACTTGTACACTCCTTGGAAGCGTCATGGGACTCATTGGAGGATGTAAAGTGCTGGTGGCTGAGTCCATGAAGAAATATGGCGAGTTGATGGCAGAGGAAGATAAATGTGGCAGATGATGCGGGATTACAGTAGGTCCCATGATACACTTTTCTGGGTCTCTCTCCTTTCTTACTGTTTTTATTTCCCTACAAAGAATGTTTCTTTCCCTTTTCTTGGGCTTTCTCTCACTCTGTATTGCATATATTGACTAACATCATTTCCAGCTATTGTATTTTTGCCCCCTTAGACGTAACAATGTGTCATCTATAATATTGTCAGAGAAAAATTAGTGTCATGAAAGAAAAACATACTCCATGCAAAATGGCTAATATCTCTCTCTCTGTGTGGCACCATGGATATATATTTCCTTGCCTCAATGGTACTTTTGGGTTTGTGTGCAAGTAGCGAAAGGGGGGAAGTTTGGGGAAATTTTTCAGCATCTTTGTATTCTCCAGTTTTACCTACAAAAATAGGGGCAAATTTGTCTTTTCCATTTCATTCTTTCTTTTTCTGGTGTGTGTGTGTGTGTGTGTGTGTGTGTGTGTGTGTGTGTGTTACCAAAAATGGTCTTTAAAATAGAAAGAGTCCACGTGAAATCCGTTTTTTTTAAAATCTCCCCCCAAGCCACGGGAAGGAGTTGGAAAAGTGAGGATCAGAGCAATATTCAGAATATGATTCTCTGTGGTCTAAAATACTTTCCTCCCCTACTAGTGAACACCTCCCTCCTAATTAGTCTTAATAGAAGTAAATACATATAATTTGCAAAGCAATCTGGAATCTTTTCTCCAATAGTCCCTATGCCAAATGAAAACTGTGAAATACAGTTTAAAACAATGTTAGGGCCAAAAATAAACCTTACATAATACATGCTTCTTATACCCAGTTGAGGATTCGGAGGCTCCTCCTACATCACATGATGTCATCATATGACATGAAAACAAATATGAAACTACATTAAAAAATGTAATGTTTATCCTCAAACCAGAGTCAAGCAGATAATAATATGGGGTTGGTACTGATCCTGAATGACTGAAATGCTTCCCTTCCTAATTCCATGTGTACTTTATATCAAGTATGGGGAAATTTAGAAAGTTCCTAGTGTGAGCATTGTGATTAGGAAGAGAGTAAAGTCACTTTAGTTTTATTCCAATTAAAAGTCTGGGTTGACTAGTGTGGTGGTCTTGAGAGAGCCATGTTCTTTCTGCCTAACTTCTCATCTATAGAATGGGTTAATAGTTATCTCCATAGCTCACAGATGTCCTGAAAATAAATTCATAAGAGAATCAGCTATCATGC
>NW_007233594.1:0-9558 GCF_000164805.1 Carlito syrichta | reverse complement strand
CCCTTCCTCCAATTCACACATCTTCCCAGAAAGTATTTTTAAAAGACTCACAAAACATAAATTCAAACTTTGCCTACTGTGACTCTAATGAAAGAGACCCATATATTCCTCAATGCCTGGCCCCCTACCCCTCTAGAAAGGCACTAAACTGCTAAGCATTGTGTAAAAGCTTAAAAATCTCGATTGGACATGACATAAACAAGCTGAATGATTCCACTAGTTTCTCTTTCACTGGTACAATAATGGCACTAAGTGCAGAATTTACCTTGTGTCTGAACAAGGTTCTTTTGAAAACTTGAAAGTATTTTGCAGCATAGGTAAGATTAATCTGGAGAGCCAGTGCAAATATCAACCAGCAGTGTGTACCTGTGTGATGATGGTGACTCACTTGCCCTCTCCCAGCCTCAGTATTTCACTTTTCTTGACCACATAGAGTTGTTGAAAGGTTGAAATGAGGCTATGTAAATAGTTATACTTGTTTATTATTAAATACGAATGTCCATGTTTTTTGTTCTCTGTACACATGCACATAATCCTTTTATGGAAAGGAGAAGCATATGAGCATTTCTTGCTCTTTTGGCATCCATATTGTTTTTCTGGCTATCTGCCAGGGTGTGTTTATTATGCACACGTTTTCTGTGTGCCCATAAGTGTTTTTGTACATCACTGCTTTTAGCCTATGACAAATATGTAAACTCCTGTGACCTCTGTAGCAGAGACAGTCCTGGGTGTCTTAGCTTGATTCCTTTTTGAGGGACCTGATTGGATTCACATAGTTCAGCCCCAAATAAGTAGATTAAAAGTATTTTTAAAATACTTTGGTTCGTCTAAGTAAAATATTAGCCTTTTATAAGGACTGTGTAAATTTAGGTCATCTAAATGTATGAATAAACTGTATCTTTGGGCATTTTAAATTTTATGGTTTTGCACTTAAGTATAAAAGTATCCAGACCCAGGTCCTAGTCACTGACCACCCCTTATTAGTAAATCTATAGTTTTATCAGATTTATTAGAAATTTGCACTGACCATGGAAGACACATTTTATATGTGCAGAATTGGGTTCATCTTATCAGCAATTTACCCAATTATGGGAGTAAAAAAGGAAGCATGTGCATTTTCCTCCTAATTCTGGAATAGCTCCTGGTTCTTGAAATTCTAACATGAAAATACATGTATGCAAATTAATGGACATTCAACATGAAGCTTTGTAAACATTATTAATCAAGTTGAAAGGTGGCAGTACAACTATGTAAATACAGTAGAGAGGAAAATATATTTTGGATTCTGCATTTTATTTTAATTGCATACAATTAATGATTATAATTGCTAGATTTGTTTCAATGAGTAGGTTGAGATAACCATGCTAACAAAAGTCATCTGCATATAAATAATGGAGCATTTACAACCCTTTTCTTACTTAGGTCAGATATAACTGCCAGAAACTTGTTTGCCTTGTTAATTTGTTCAGTTATTCAACTTTCAGAGTTTCAGATACATTTACTAATAGGGTTCAATTAGCATTTTTTAAAATAACTTTTTCCTAATAATTGATGATAGCATGGAACAGCTATTCCTCCTGTGCTTAATTGGTGAATTTGCACTGATCTAGTGACCGGAATTAAACTCCTGAAAAATAACTTCGTCAGATTTACTCATTCAAGCTTTGAAGGCTGAGTTGCTATGGCACACAAGATTAACTTTTTTTTTTTTTTAAGTACGTTTAATTTCAGTGAAAACATTGGCACATCTCTTTTGGCATTATGTAGATAAAAATAAAGTGGACCGTTTCCCTTTTTCTTATATTTTTTATGTTTAGCAAGTTGTTTTGGAATTCTTTTAACATAAATGAAAAGACACAAATGTAACATATTTAAAGAGAATGGAAAAAGTAGTAAAAAGGTTTCATTGAAAGATTATAATTTGTAAAACAACAAATATTTTAGTCATTTAAAAAAATCTAGCTTCTCCAACTTTTTAGAAAGATGGTGTCAGATAAGGAGTTAGTGACTCTTCTGGTAGTTTCAGTTTATAATTAGTCTTGAAGCTTAAAAGCAGGTTGCAGAATTGGGACAATGGCAAGTTCTAATAGAAACCTTTTGGTGTCATTTCATCCCCCCGGATTCTAAAAGCATGTATTTTCTCTGTCACGGGACAAAGAAATAGACAGGTCTCCAGAACTAAGATTGTTTCTGCCTTCAGAACACGGTTGGGTGGTGTTAGACTGCTGCAAGAAGAATTTTGTGAAAAAACAAGCAGAAAAATTGAATGCTCTGTAGAACCTTCAAAAGTCTCTTTTCAGGCATACTTTTAAGTCTCTCAGGGCCAAGCAAACCAGAAATCCTACCTGACAGAGCAGGTTTGTTCATGAGATGACCCAGGGCTGCAGGCCGCTCATGTTTGTCATTATGCTCCCACGACCTAAGGAATTCACTTTCCAGTGTCATCGCCATCAGCGCGTTCTTCTATAGGAATAATGTGAACTATAAAATCTGAAATGCGCCAGCGCCTGTAGAAATTTGAGAGTCTTGCCTTTCCCCCCCTTTATGTAATATAAAGTGTTTTAACAAAAGCATGGTAGCCCCATACATTTTAAATGTCAAACTTGCAGATAATGTACCTCCTAAGAATTTCAACTTCAAACTTGGAACTTGTAAAGCCACAAAACATCTTTAGAGGCTTACCGAAGCAAATAAACAATGTGTTTCGGAGAGACTTAGTGAAGAAATTGTTTTTTTAACCAGTGTTTCTCACGGTGCTTTTCAGGTGAGGATGGTGATGAGACTTTGGGTCACAGTTCAAGACTGCCATCCGTGGGAAAGTTTGGAAGCAGAACTGCAGATTTTACCTGGATAGTCAAAGTTGCTTAGATGAGGTGCTAGCTCTTCTTACCTTTGTGATTGTTATTTTAGGTTTTATGAAAATTGAAATCAGTTACTATTTTAAAATATTTAAGTATGGTCCCTGGACCATAATAAGCATGGTGTCCTGTTTTAAAAAGGTAAGATTATAAATTACAGAAATGAGTGATCACGTCCTTGCTTTCACTTATTTCTGATTTTAAAGTAGAAAAATTTATAAAACTATAGTTTTAAAAACCGTGGCAATCTCTATTCTATAACTATTATAATTTCCAAATTAAACAAATTTCTGATTTAATGTTAAATTTTTATTTTAAAATGTATTCTACTTTAGTTTCTACGGGTAATGATCTATCAAGATTCATAAACAATTTTATGTTAACATATGTTTTTATTCTGACATGACTATTGAATTTGACCTATGAATTATTTCTATGCATATTTTAATATTATTCCATTTTGTTTTAGAGTGCTAGACTGTATCCAGGAAAACACGTTTAGATCCAAAATAACATTTTTTTCTAACTTCAAAAAAAATTAGCTTCCATTTTAAAAATGTAATCTGAATTTAAATGAAAACCCTAACTTAGAATTCACTTCCATTCTTTAACTAGCTGAAAGAAATCTTAGGGAAAAAATTGTACCAAATTGCTGGTAATTTGCATTATAGAGGATGAAACTTAATTTTTTGTTTGTCAGTAGACATGACAGTGTTTCATCAAAGTTAAGCAGTAGAAAACTCTGATTTTAATTTAGTCAAGATTATGTCTTTACATAGAAACTTTGTTGAAATACCTGGAGTTGACAATAATATTCTAGGTGCTGTATAAATCTGGATGAAATTACTCATGTACTGTCTTATTTAGTAATATTGATTCAACTGTTTTACAAGCAAGAGTCTTTATGTCAATAAGTCTTTGTTATATACATCTCATTTGTGTAATCTTAGCAAAAGAAAATGAACATAGCTGTAACATTTGTGGAGCCTCCTTGTAATTTGGGGTAAGGGACTCTGCTTTCTAAAGAATTAATTTCACAGATCCATGCTCTGTGGTAAATTGTTGTAAACTAATATATTTAAAGCTCTGTCTTAAAAACACGGTACATACTGTTTAAAGCATTAGCTTAAATGAAAATAATATTTTACATTAGTGTAGTTGTGTTTATTTAATTCAGTAATGAAGTTAATTTGGAGTCATTGGCCTACTGCCTTGGCAGGTTTCTGTGACTCCCTTGCTGAGACAGTGTGATTCAAACACCAGAATCATTTTTTCTCATCTGCTAAAACTCATGTTTAGACTATGGGCAGGTTTTCGTGGCAGATTTAAAACAAATTTAAAACAAATATTCTGTGATAATATTTGGAAGCTGGGTGATGTCTAGGCTTACATAACTGGAACCAAATATGAGTCTGAGTTCGTGGACTTTAAAGCTATCAAATATACATCATTTTGGAATGCTACTTTAGTTTTTCTTGTATGTTTGGAGTTTAATTCTTACACTGCTAATTATGACCCCTAGAAACTAACTGCATTTAGACACAGATTCTTTTCTGTTTTATTAATAATTAACAAGGACTAAATGGTATTAGGATTTAGGTTTAAGACTAAGCACATTCGCAAATTGTTTCAAGCTCTTCATGTTTTCTTCTAGAGAAATGTCAACTCTGTGATCTGTATGTCTTGTTCAGTGCTCATTTCATTTATAGCCTAATTTATCCCCCCCAAATAAAATACATTCTCTTAGATTAAGTTGCTATGGTAACATTTTAATGATTACTTGTTATAACCTGGACCTTACTATTTGCAAAGTCCTTTAAAAGTCAGTTATCTGCATTACTACTTTGAAATTAAGCTGTGAAGTGATTTTTCTCATTGTTCCAAGAGGGAACCTAAAATCCTGATTCATCAGATTATCCTACAGGCAACAAATGCCTACTTTGATGGGTGATGTGTTCCTCCTTAGTGGCCTGCTTTTCGAACTTTTCACTAAATGTTTAGAAACAATCGTTAATAGTTTTTCAGGAAAAGAAAGTGACTTTATCAGCCTGCATCAGCCATAAGAAGTAGACTGTGTAGAAAAGACCTGTCATTTGAGCTTTTCTTCCCAGTCTTCCAATTCAAGAATTGCACGTATTCTTGGAAAATGGGCCGTGTCCAACCTTCTGTCTTTGGAAGATGGAATAAAAATGCTCAAATGAAAATTTAAAATACAGTTAGTAAAACATGTAAGAAAAAACGAGGCCCTCTCAAATCCTTTGTGAAGCAGGTCAATGATAAATATATAAATAAGAGCCAAAAGTTTCATTTTGGGTAATATATGTGAGTGACATAATTATTTTCCCTAGAATAGTTTAAATCACATACTAAAAAGGACCCTCCCAAACCAGAATTCATTTATAAAAAATTGTGGTTTGTGGTTATAAAAAATTGTGGTTTTACATGCTCAAAGTGCTCTCTGTTTGATGCAATATGCCTGTGAAGAACTTTTGCCACTGCTCAAATCAGTTTTTAAACTCCTCAATTTTGATGCCTTTTTTTTGCTTCTGCTGATTTTGTTTTGTTTTGTTTGTTTCACCTCTTCCCTCTTCCCTTCACCTCTTTCCATTTGAGGACTTTTTTCATCCTGAAAAACAACAAAAAGATGGCTGAGGTGAAATCAGGTGAATAGGAAGGATGGGGCACAGGGTGATACCCCAATTTTTTGGTCAAAAACTGCTGAAAACTCAGTGTGGTCATGGCGGAAGAATCAGTCACCTGTTTGTCACAACTCTGGACATTTCTTCTTCAAATCATGATGCAACCATCTCAAAACTTCCAGATAAAAATGTTGGTTGATCATTGATGCAGAGGAACAAATTTCCATGTGTACTACATGGGGGGCCACCCTTCAAAAGAGAATTTCATTTTTGCTTTTTGGGGTTTTTTTTTTGTTTTTTGTATTTTTCAATTCCTTCGCCTATGTCTTTTTTTTAGACTTTTTAAAAATTCTTCAAAAATGTTATCTTCAAAACTCAATTTGTTACTTGAATAACATTGTTTTCCCCTAAAGAGAATTTTCTACAGTATTCGACTGGGTTGAGATATTATGTGTTTGCACCCAATCTCTAGCCTTAAGAGCTTGTTCTCTTGGGAAAGGCAGATACTTGGGCAACCATGATGGCTTATTCCGAGTTCGGTGCTCTGGGAGTGCAGGGAGAAACCCTCCCTTATCCATGGTGCAGAGCTGGGAAAGTGCTATCAAGGAAGGCCTCCCAATGGAGGTGACTCTGAAGGCGTACACACATCAGTCAGGCAGAGAGCAAGGCTTGGGGTGTGAGTGGCTGGGGGACCACCAGCATCTGCAAAAACTTGGCTGTGAGAGATGAGAACACCATCGCTAAGTGACAGAAGTTCAGTCTGGCTAGAGTGGAGAGGAATTACACAAACTTATTACGGAAGCAATACTTGTTCATTGTGTAAAATTTGAAAAATACAGGAAGAGAGAAAGCATACCATGGCTAGCTTCAAACCTCAGAGTTTATTGCTGTGAACATTTGTTGCATTTTTCTCATCCCCTACATGGGTATTCATAGAACAGCATGTTTGATGTGATCCCATTTGGCTTAGACCGTAGATATGTGTACAGGCATAAAATGCATTTACATATACATGTGTGAAAATGCACCAAGTCAAGTTGGGATCATGCTTACATGTTATTTGTTACCTGCTTTTTTAACATTACAATATACTTAAATATTTTGAATGTCCTTGGATGCAATCATATTTTAAGTAAGCTATTATGAGTTGCAGCGGTTCGTTTCTGTGATTAAAAAAAAAATTCTTGATCGGGTGTGGTGGCTCAAGCCTGTCAACCCAGCACTGTGGGAGGCCGAGGCGTGAGGATAGCTAGAGCCCAGGAGTTCAAGACCAGCATGGGCAATGTGGTGAGACCTCGTCTCTACAATAAATCAATAAATTAGCCAGGTGTGGTGGTGTGTGCCTATAGTTCCAACTGCTCGGAAGGCTGAGGCGGAAGGATTGCTGGAGCGTGCCACTGCACTCCAGACTGGGCAACAGAGTAAGACTCTCACTCAAAAAAAAAAAAAGAACAATTCTTAAAACTAACCGTCTTGATGCTTCTCGGCAGGAAGAATGTTTCTTGAACCTGGAGGCTCCTACATCAAGAGTATGTGAGTATGACACGCCGTTTCCTCACATTTTTTAGCCATTCTGCATCCCAGATACATGGAAGTGTTACGATGTCCTTCGAAAGATGATCAACTATTGACCGTTTAGGTAGGTACACCCTGCATTTTGAGAGAGCTTATATGTGCCCCTGACATTAATAGACGATTAACCAAGGAGCAGCAGTCATTGTTGTGTTGTATTTTGGGAAAAGACAACTTTCAGAACAAAATGTGTACCTCAGAAAAAAATTCAAAGTTAAAGTCATATGCTTATGTGTAACAGAAACATTGTCAGGCATATACATGGTGTGATTTCTAGAAAACAGAAGCAGGCACAAGTTAACATTGAAAGATCGCCAGGTGAAGATGACCCTCTACCATGGTTTAGCTTGCAAATATGCTTTATGCCACTGTAAGATCAATTTCTACCTTTATTTCTGTATATATTTTTCAACTGTTTAAAGTGTACATAAATAGGGGTAATTTCTGTTATTTGAAAATAGCCCCTCGGGTACTATTAATTTGGGTTCCAGTTATTTATACAGTAATCCATAATATTCTGAAATGTGCCTGGATATTATCTAAAAAGCAGATTCGCTAAGTATGAGATATCCTTATTGTCTGTAAGTGAATATTTTGCTGAAAAAAGTCCCCAGAGCCCAGCACCATGGCCATTTCCAGAACCTTTTTTGGCAAGTGAATGCTTTCTAAGTAATGGGTACTAAGTGATATTTATTCATCATTATTTTCCAAGTCCTACTTATCAGCCCCTTCAGCAGTGTCACTCCAAAAAAAATGAATAGGAATAAAAATGATTAAGTTAGTTTTTCAGAATTTAATATAAAAATTCCTATCACTGATGCATGGATTTCGAAATGTTTCAAAATGAGAATTAGATTTTAATATCTACGATGTCCAAAAATTAATAATACATCTTGAAGAACCATGATTTTTCAAAGGAAAAAAAGGGGAATTTGCTCTGTATAACACCTTCTATACGTTTGAATATCAGAAATGCTATGATTCCTAACTTCTATGTATGGATAGTGAAACTAGTTTACCTAAGATCAGAGAGAAATGTCTTTGTATTTGTGCACATAGGGAAAATAACACTGCCCACTGGCCACGTGCTACCATAATTTCCAACTTTTTTGTAGTTCTAATTGTCGACACTGGTCTAACTGTAAGTCAGGTCTATCAGTCCCCAAACTTCTGGAATTATCTCAGACACGCAAGTGTAGGTGCTCTGTTCCTGCTGTCTTCTCCTTCATGTCTGTGAAAGCAAGTTGTTTCTCCAGTAACTCACACTCTAGACTGGCGAGAGGACTTCCTCAATCCTGTTGTCTGTGTGGTTCCCTTCCTGTGACAGTGGAGGGTCAAGGTGAAAATGGCAACCACATGCCTTGCTGCTCTTTTTAAAATAATACATAGATGCTGGTTTTAAATTTGGATGGTATATTTCTTTTTTTTTAATTGAGCCAAGGTTCTTTTTATATGTATATATATATATTTATTTATTTGTTTGTTTGTTTTTTGAGTTGGAGTTTCACTCTGTCACCCAGACTGGAGTGCAGTGGCCGCTCCCGGCCACCGCAGCCTAGACCTGCTGGGCTCCGGTGATCCTTCCGCCTCAGCCTTCCAAGTAACTGGAACTACAGGCGCGTGCTACCACGCCCGGTTAATAATTTTTTGATTTATTGTAGAGATGAGGTCTCGCCAAGTTGCCCAGGTGGGTCTCGAACCTGCAGGCTCAGGCAATCCACTCACCTCAGCCTCCCAAAGGCAAGGGATTACAGGTTGAGCCACTGAGTCTGGCAATGTATATTTATTTTTAAGCATAAGAAAAATATTTTTAACCTATACTGAGAAATATGAGAAAAGAAAGAGTTTTTCCATACTAAAAGTTAAATATGATATTAAAGAAAGTCAGTCATGCAGATGATATTGTCTATAATTTCTTTAACAGAACTATGGAAGATTCGGACTAGATGTGGAAATATTTTTCTGAATTTTTTTTTGTATTTCCTCGGACTTTACCTCTTCTTGAAAATGGAGTTTTTATGAAATGAACTATCATGGATAATGGCTGAAAAGTTATAAATGAATGATTATATTGTAACACATATGAATTGATGGTTTCATTATGAGTCTTTCAGAATAACTTCTTAAAATGTTCCACCACAGCAGTCTTATAAATTCTGTTTAATTACATCTGTAAATATCATGTGCAGTATAGCATCCAATAAAGAAAAATCAAATTGTCTTCAGGTTGTATGTGTCCTTTTTTCCATGAGTCAAAAGGATGTTTATTCCACAGCAATAAATTGTCACTTGTTAATAAAGTCTGAATTAAAGTGACTTATCTACTACAGAAACAGTGACTTTTCAACTTTCGTGGGTCTGGTTTAGTTTTCTGTGGCCAAGATGGTGGCCTGCTGACAGAGCTTCTGGAATGTTTTTCCTCGTTCTTCCCCCTGGCTGCAGCGGGGTGAACTCTCTTATCAAAATCACTTCCCCAGAGCACGTCAGGA
>NW_007233593.1:0-14999 GCF_000164805.1 Carlito syrichta | reverse complement strand
CACAAAGCTGAATTCACTCACAAAGCCACCAGCTACTAAATGAAGGGGCTGGGATTCGGAATGTCTGGCTGCAGGGCTGGCTCTACTCTGCTCTGTTGCCTCTTGGATAGGCTGTCCAAAGGTGTGTGGGTGTGTGTACACACTGGTGGGTACATAACCATGAGAATGAGAACTTGGGGATGGCACTGGGACTTACCCTTGTGCCTGAGGCCCAAGGGCAGGCTGACCCACAGCAGCCAGGTTGTCCACTCCCCACTAGAGTGTAAATCCTAAATGCTTGCTCTGACCTGACAGAGCAGATCCTGTCTCCCTGGTCCCTCTTCCCTCTGCTTACCAGGACAGGGTTTGTTCAAGTTCACCCATGGCTCCCAAACCCCAATGCCTGGGGAACCAAATCAAAGATGGTCTTGTTCCAGCTGCACAGTCAGGGCCCAGCACCTCAATTCTCAGGCAGCAGAGGGGCCTTTCTTTCACCTCCAGACATGGAAATGAGGCTTCCAGTCAGTTGCTCAGTCTACAGCAGCTGACAGAGGAAACAAAACAGAAGTGTTCTCACCGAGAGTGTGCCCTTTCAGATAACTTGAGGTAAGGATGTTGTTTTAGGTCAGGGAAGATTACACCTCGAATATTACATTTTTATTCCTGTCTGTGAGCTGTAATCCCCTTGGAGTTGCGATGCATGTGAGGTTTCCCCCATGCCTGCCCCTCTAAATCTGCCCAGAGTGAGTGGGCAGGCGGGACCATGCTAACCCAGGAAAACTCTCTCTGTGCAGGGCTGTTCAGAGGCCAGGAAGCTTGTGCTAACAACTGATTATCAGACATATGACAGGCAACAGGGCAGTTATAGGAAGATCCTACTTGCTCTAGATGAAATGATCTGCCATAGACTCATGTGCAAACCCCACTGACACCTCCATGATGATGTGTAGGTCATGAGAACACTTACTGAGCACCTTCGATGTGCTAAGTTCTTTGTGTGCATTGAGTTATTTAATCCTCACAATAATTTGGGAAATTGTTTCCATTTCACAGAGTAAAAAGCTTAAGTTCAGAATGGTGAAATAATTCTCCTAAGGTCATGCAGCCAGTAAGTGATACCATCACTTCTCAAAAGAAGATATACAGGCAACCAACAGACACATGAAAAAGTGCTCAGCCTCACTCATCATCAGAGAAATGCAAATCAAAACCACATTGAGATACCACCTAACCCAAGTAAGAATGGCCATCATTAATAAAACAAACAACAACAGAAGCTGGTGAGGGTGCAAAGAAAAAGGAACACTTCAACACTGCTGGTGGGAATACAAAGTAGTGCAACTTCTTTGGAAGACAGTATGGTGATTTCTGAATGAACTAGAAATTGACCTTCTATATGACCCAGCAATTCCTTTATTAGAAATATATCTGGAGGAACTCAAATCAATTTACAAAAAAGATACCCGCACATGTAGGTTTGTTGCAGCTCTACTCACAATAGCAAAAAGCATGAACCAACCATGTTGCCTATTGAATCTGGACTGGATTTTAAAAATGTGGTACATATATACAATACAGCCATAAAGAAGGACAAGCATATGGACTTCACAGCAACTTGGACGTATTTAGAGTTGATCATACTCAGTGATCTATCACAGAAACAAAGAACAGAGTACCATAAATTTTCACTCATAAGTGGACCTTGAACAATTATCATAATACTATAAGAAAGAGTTTGGCAGTAGTGGGAATCTGCCAGGGGAGGGGGATGGGATTGGCAGTTGAGGGAAACTGCTAAGGGAGGAAGGGGCACAGCTCATCAACATGTGTACCTGCATAGTCAATGTCTGTAACCCTGAATTGTACCCCACATCTTTAAAATAAAAAAGTGATACCATCAGTTAGTAGTACATTCAGCTGCAAGTAAAGGAAAAAAATCCAACAAATGGTAGATTTAAAAATAGGGACAAATAAATCTTAAGTAAGTCTGGAGGTAGCCACATGTGACAGGGAGGATCCAGTATGTCAGAGCCATGGCCATGACTCTAGGCTAGGACTGGACCTGCTTTCCCTGGGAGGAAGGGTTCTCTGCCTAAGACCTAAAAAATGTCAGAGATTCTTCCAAGGCTTTGTGCCCCAGGTGGACTTCCTGTGAGTCCGCTAATGAGGCAGAACCCATTCAGAATGGCCAACCACTGAGAAGATGAAAGAAACTCACATTCTCTTGGGAGACACTTTTCTCAGCTGTTCCTTCAGATCCTGTCCATCATTCAAAGCCATTTGACCTGCAATTGCCCTTATGGGCCCAGTTCTGCTACGAACCCCACCCCATGTGTTCTTCCTGCCATGGTAAACACACAATCTAACACACAGGTTTCTTTGTGAAAGGGTCTGCCTCCCTTTCTAACACACACAGTGTAACACACAGACTTCCCTCCTGTTAGGCAAGCCTGAAGTCACACCTCTTGAACCCACTTCCTGTGCACACAGACAGAGCCAGCTCTGTTGGCCCCAATAGGCTTTTAATTACACAGCAGTCCCCATCTCTTCCCAATACAAAACCACTGATGGATATAAAATGGTCACCTCACTTGGACCTTCATTTTTTTTCCATTTTCCAGAGAGCGACCTCCTGCACATTGTGGTACAGAGGAAAGAAGCGGTGTCTGGGCATTTGAATAGTGTCTTTTCAGCCCTGAGGTTTGTCATCATCCAACTCTGGTTACTCATAACTAGACCCACTTCTCCCAGAAGGTGGTTTAACCAAGGAGTTGAACATCCAGATTTGGGAATCAGACGGAACCAGATTTGAGTCCTGGCTCTAACATTGAGATGTGGTACCATGAGCACCTTTGTTCTCTGGCCTTGATGTTGCCATCTGTAAAATGAGGATTATAAAGAAATGGGGATTCTACCTTGTGGGATGATATAAGGGTTAACTGAGCTATACATACAGAATGCTTAGCATGGCTCTGGCAGAGAGCTAATAGGTCAACACATTTTCATTATAATTGTGAATATTGTTACTGTTAGAAGTTTTTTTTGAGTAGGACTTGGGGGACAACATTCTTTTCCTTCTTGGATCCCAATTAGAAAGTTATTCTTTGGGTAAAGGGGAATCAGTCCCCAAACCCTACCCCTATCTCCCCACCTCTCTTCCCCATTGCTTAGGGTTTCAGAAAAGAAACAAGAGACATTTTCTGCAATAAAGAAACAAGAGATTTTCAGAACAAGAGACATCTGCAATATGGGCAGGTGACAGCACTGAGATGGGGGAACTGGAGCAGAACAAGGTTATCCCTGGGCAAGCTTATGTAACTGCTAACAGAGGCTAATGGGAGAGGATGGCCTCCTGCACCTGAAGATGAGGTCCTGCAACAGGACAGGACAGGGGAATGCATAGGGAAAATTTTCACAAAGCAACATAACCAGAGGAGGGGCAGGAGCCTGAAGGAAGGGAGGACCCAGAAGAGCAGCTATAGCCTGAAGGAGACAATGCAAGTAGGCATGTCCCCTTGCAGGAAGGAGGCAAATGATCTTGGTTATATCCCAGGGACTGGAAGACAGCCCACATCAAATCTCTGGGCTTAGGTAATCCTCTTGCATCAGCCTCCCAAAGTGCTGAGATTACAGGCTTGAGCCACCGCACCTGACTGACTAATTTTGAATGCAGAATTTTGCTAATGACTGAGACCCATTGTAAAAGGCCCCATTTTCTCAAAGTGCTTCATAATCTATGGCAACTTCATGACCACATCGCAATTATTAACATTGCACCTGATTCTGCCTCCCAGCCATATGTTGACAGCCTTTAAATAAAGAGCTCTTTATTCCAGGCTCCTTGTCATAAACATAATTTTATCTGGAAAGTTCCCTGAAAGTGAGTTTCCATAGAAGTACAGTTTGCATGGATAGATTTCTAACTCATAGAGACAATCATGGAAAACACTTAACCTGTGAATCCTTTGACACTATGGGGAGGGAAAGGCAGCACTGCCTGCCACATGCTAGTGCTGAGCTTGGCTATTTCACACATGTTGTTGTATGTGGCCCACACTACAACACTGTGAGACTGCTGTTATCAGCCCTTTTTATAGATGAGGTTACTGAGACCTGGAGATTTTCATGACCAGCCCAATGTCACACAACATGTAGTCAGTGACTAGAGACTGGGGTTGTGGCAGACAACCTCTAAATTGGCTCTCAATGATCCTCATCTCCAAGTGCAATCCCCTCCCTGAGTGTGGCTAAGACCTGGTGACAATTTTCTTATGAATAGAATATGGCAAAAGTGATGGGGTGTCATTCCAGAGATTCAGTTAAAAAAAAAACTGCCTTCTGCCTTGCTCCCTTTCCCTCACTCTCTGCTCATTCATTTGCTCTGAGGGAAGCCAGTACCACATCCTGAGCTGTGCATTAGAGAAGACCATGTGGCAAGGAACCGAGGGTGGCTTCTGGCCAACAGCCAGTGAGAAACTGAAGTCCTGTCTCCAGCAGCCCACGAGGAACTGAATCCTGCTGACAACCTCATGAACGGCCTTTGACTAGAATCCTCCCCCAGTGGAGCCTTCAGATGAGACTAAAGGCCCAGCCAACATCTGGACCCAAGCTTGCAAGAGGTGCCAGATTCCTAACCCACAAAAACCCGTGGGTAACAAATGTGTATGATTTTATGCACGTAGGCTTTAGGATAATTTGTTTTACAGCAAAAGATAACAAAAACAAGGATCATATGTTGGAATGATATTAAAGCCCTTGCTTCTTTGCTTTTATTTTTGTATCTTTTTAAATCATGACAGTAACATTATATAAGACAACTTTCTGTATTAATTAAAACCATCTATTCCCTCCCCAGAGGACCCACTCTTTACAGCTTTGTGTGCCCTTCCTGATCTTTCCTATATGCCTGCACACACAGACATAAATTTATTAAAACAAGAAGACAGTTCTCCTATGCATACTTTCCTCTGATTTGCATTTTAGACTTAGTAGTATATCCTGGACAGCTCTCCAAGTTGATACGTAAAAATAGCTCTCCCTCATTCTTTCTGATGACTACAGAGTGTTCTGTCTTTCAAACCAAAAGAAAAATAAAAAGCACAAGTTTTCATCATTGTCCTGAGACAAATGGCATGAGCACTCTGTAAATCTCAGAGAGTAATCCCATAGAAGGGCCCAGGGACAGAGGCTGGCAGACCCAAGCCCAGAAGATGACAAAATTAACAGGCTCATCTCCTTTTCTCTTTTTATATAGCTTAGAGCATTTTTTAAAAAAATTACTTCTCCTTTGCTTTTGCTTCAGTGGTAAAAATAAATAGAATCCCAAAGGAGTGGTAAGCAGAGACCTATGCCAGGGCAGCCAAGATCTGGGTACATCTGTTCTCAGACTTACTGTAGAGCCTGGCCAAGTCATTGTCCCCACCTGGCTTCAGGACAAGATGGCCTCCAGCCACATGAGTTTAGCGGCTTGATTCAGGAAAGCCATGAAGAATTGGCCTTTTCCATTGCTGGCTGTCAGGCCTCAGGGCAAGTCTCTCATCCTCGGGAGGAAGATAAAGTAGAAGCTGTTTGAGAGGTCTACATTTAATGCATACATTTATCAAGCACCTGGTGAGCCAGGCTCCAAGGTCAGAGATAAGTTAACATGATCACCATACCAAAAAGGCTCAGAAGCCAGGAAGAAGTTAGGCTCCTGCAGTGAGAGGTTGGGAGCCCAGTGGTGTTCCTCTTCAAAGAAAGGTATGGAGGATGTGGGGCTGGGTGCAAAGGCACTGAGGTCTGCATTGAATCCCCTGCATTGACACACACCCAAACACAAGGAAATGTCAATTGTCTCATCTGGTTCTCTTGGTGTCTTCCACTTGCATGTGCAATCAGGCTAGCATTGATATTAATTCTCGAAGAGAAGATCTAGAGATCCTACAGAAGAGACATTGTCAAATACACTAAAAACCCACAGCCCAATGGGGATAAGTATCAGAGCAGGTGTGGCCTCCTGGAAAATGACTCAGACTGATTTTCTGTTTAAGTAAAAAGGAGATAAAATATTTCCTAATGAAATTAGAGATGCAAAAATCCTAGCAGCAACAATATCATGAAAGGAGCATTCTACATAGTGGAAATGTAGAGACTTGAGTTTTGCTTAAGCTTTGCAGAAAATGGTCTGAATTTGAAGCACAGTACAGACTCAACCAGTGAACTCAGTGTCTCCAGATTCTTCCTGCTTAAAGCATGGTCTGCAGCCTGGCAGCATCAGCACCACCTGGGACCTTCTTAGAAACATAGAACCTCAGGCCCTGTCTCAGATCTATGGCATCAGAAGCTGCAGTTTTAACAAGATCCCCAAATGATCTGTATTAAGGCTTTAAGCCATCAGGGTCCCAGTTGATGGAGGTAGGAACCTTTGCATGATTCAGCCAGAACTTGGGAGAACTTTGGAGAACTAGTGATCTGTGATTTCCTAGTTGATTCCCTTTGGAAGTTAACAAAAAGCATTAGTCATAGTACTTCTGAACAAGCCACTAGGAATTTTGTGACTTCAGGTGAGGACTGAGTAGTGGTAAATACACAATGCTGGGACTGACCCAACCACAGAGGTGGTCACATAGGGGCCCATCCACCATGTAGGGAGAGTCATGGCAAGCTCAGGCTTGGTTTGGGCTGGTATTGATTCTTGGATTAAGCTCTCATCTGTAAAGGGAGATAGGGGGACATATTAAAAACTTCATCTAGATGAGAAAACGGAAGCATATAAAACTTAAATAATATGGCCCTGTACATGCAGGTAGTAAGTACAACAACTTGGATTCTACCTTTTTGGATAAAACCTACATTGTGAATCAAAATCCTACATATGATAATCCATTTGTAAACTAATTTGATATTATAAATAATATTAGCTGAAAACCCTTATTCAAGTCTTTCTTTTGCTTTGACATTTTATAAACTGCTGTAAATTACATTTGTCTCAACTATTTTTTACTTATAGAAAATACCAAACCCCTAAATTCTATTTATTTTAGAACATGCCTGCTAGTATTACTGTTCACATTATAGATACACATGTATATTTTTAATATTTGTTTATATATTTATATTTATACTAACCTTACACGCTATGTGTTTTGGTATCTCAGAAGTTCTACATTTTTTGTTTTTGCATCACCTAAATGCCTAATTGGTTTGACCTTGAATCCTATAATCCAAGAATCAGTAAACTGTTTCTATAAAGGACCAGAAAGTAAATATTTTCAGCTTTATGGGCCACAGTTTTGTTTGTAAATACTTCCATTGTAGGCAGCCATAGACATAAATGAAGGACCATTGGAAAATTTGGCCCATTGGGCTTAGTTTGCCAGCCCCAGTCATAAACCTTAATATTATATAACCCACCTCACATATAATGAAAAAACTCTTATAATGCAGGGTGGATCTGAAATCATGGTGTGGTAGTTCGGAGCATAGACTCTGGATCCTAGTGTCTGCACTTATCACATGGTCTTTATCTAAATAATGGGAATTCTAATAGTTAATTGCCAAGATTCATGAAAAAATACTCAATGTCAGTAATCATCAGAAAAATGCAAAATAAATCCACAATGAGAAACCATCTTATACCAGTAAAAATGGCCAGGATTTTTTTGAAAAGTATGAAAACTACACATGTTGACAAGGATATGGAGAAAAGGGAATGCTTATATGCTGTTAGTGGGAATGTAAGTTAGTACAACCTCTGTGGAAAACAGTATGGAAAGTTTTCAAAGAACTAAAAATAGAACTACCATTTGATCCAGTAGTCCCACTACTGGGTATCTCTATCTAAGGGAAAAGGTACACTATTGGGGTGATGGATACACCAAAAGTTCAGACTTTATCACTGTGCATATATAACAAAACTGTTCTTGTCGCCCCAATAATTTTTTAAAAAGAAAAAGCAACAGAAAAATAATGTTTCTACATCACAGAATCATAGTGAGCATAAAAATGAGTCAACATATATGAAATATTTAGTGAATTTCAGACATATAAATGTACTATGTAGGTGCATGCAGCTATAAATATTACCATCAACAATTATTATTACTATTATTTGCATTTCATGCTTAACATCTTATTAATTTGAAGGGTTTGATTTATTAATTATTCTCAGCTGTTGAATTTCTACTGCTACATTTCATAGATTTATTTGCTTTGTATCAATTCATAGAGCTTTGCATGACTTAAAATTTGGTTGACATATATGAGGACATGCACATTTTTTTTTTCACCATGCCAAGTGGAATTTATTTCTGGAATACATGTATAGCACAACTTACAAAAATAAATGTAATATCATACAAAAATCAAAGTAACATACCATGTTAATAGTATAAAAGTAGAAATATATGATCCTCTTGACTAATGTAGAAATAGAATTTGACAAAAGTCCACACCAATTCAGGATAAAAATACTAAAAAGTAACTAAGAAAAGAAGAAAACTTCCTTCACATAATAAAGGTCATGTATGAAAACATACAGCTAACATAATACTCAGTGATGAAATTTAAGTTTTTCCCAAAAGATCAAGAACAAGACAAGGATATATTCTCTCACCACTTCTATTCAAGAGAGTGTTAAGAATTCTGGATAGAGCAATTAAGCAAAAATAAATGTTAAAGGTATCCTAACATGAAAGAAAGAAGTAAACTCTCTTCACAGAGGTACCACATTATATGTAAATAACTAAAAATTTCAAACACACACACACACACACTGCTTTCAAAATTAATAAATTCAGCAATGTCACAGGATACAAATTCAACATACAAAACCCGGGTGCAAATTCCTATACTTTCAAAGGACAATCTGAAGAAACCACTAAGAAAACAATTCATTTACAGTAGCAGCCAAAACAATAAAATAGTATAAAAACTTAACCAGACAAAAGAGTAGTATACTAAAAATTACAAATAAGTGCTGACAGAAATTTGATAGGATATAAGTAAATGAAAAAGAGATATTATGTTCACTAATTGGGAACCACCATATTTTAAGTTGCAAATACTACCCAAAGCATTACAAATACAGTGAAATCTCTATCAGACTTCAAATGCCTTTTTTTCTGTAGGAAAAAAAAATCCCATTCTAAAGTTCATGAAGAATTGCATGAGACCCACAATAGCCAAAACAATCTTGAAAATGAACAAAGTTTAAGGTTTCACACTTTCTGCCTTCAAACTTAGCACAAAATTTCAATAACCAAAACAGTGAGGTACTGGTATAAAAACAGACATATACATCCATGGAACAGAATGAACCACGTAGGAATTGGCATGCACATATACTGACAAATTCATTCAGTGGGAACGGGGCAATTTTTTAACAAACAGTTCTAAGAAAACTGGATACTCTTGTGCAAGAGAATAAATTTGAACTCATGTCTTGCACCATAAAATTAATAACTTAAAATGGATAGAAAACTTAAAGGTAAGAGTTGAAACTATAAAAACCCTGAGAGGAACGCTTGGAAGGAAAACTTCACGACAGCGAATTTGTCAACTATTTCTTGTACACACCAAAAATCAGGCAGAAAAATAGAACAGACTTCATCAAAATTAAAAACTTTTGTGTATCAACAAACACTCCCAACAGAAAAAATTAGCAACTCAAAATATGAGAAAAAAAATATTTTGGGATCATGCTTCTAAGTGATCAACAGACATGATATGATGTTTAATTGCCTATAAATTAACAACAAAATATGAAAAAATCTCATTCAAAAATGGGAGATTTACCTTGAATAGCCACCTCTTCCAAGAAGATATGCACATGGGCAATAAACACATGAAAAGATACAATTCACCACTAAGCATTAGGGAAGTGTGAATCAAAACAATGAACAGCACCTCATTTACTCAAGATGAGTAAAGTCTAGAGTACTGCTGTACAACATTGTGTGTATAGTTAACTCTCCTGTATGTACAGTTCAAATTCTATGTAGATTTCCTGTTTCTGTCCTCATGAGAAGAATAAAAACAAAACAAAACAATACAAACAAGAAATAAGGAGAGTCCACTACACACCCACTATATGACCATTATGAAAAAAGAAAGAATAAAATGGAAAAGAGAAAATGTTAAGGGGAAGATGAAGGAATTGGACCCATTAACAATTACTGATGATAATGTAAGATGGTGACTCTTCTATGGAAAAACCTACAGCACTTCCCTAACCTAGTATGTATAAAATACCATACAATCCAGCAAATTCACTTGTAGCAAATACCAAAAAACAGGTGAGAAATTTCAAGAAAACGAAAGCTTTTAAACTCACCGCGTAGGGTCAATGTCCAAGAGGCTCCTCACTGACGTTCCCTCCTGTGCTCTCAGGGCACCAACACTGCAGTGCCTGCAGAGCCTGGCCTGTGGTCGTTGTCGGCTCATTGGACCCAGCTCTGCCATCGTCTACTGTGCTGGGGCTCTGGCTGTGCGGTTGTCCACAGCCGGGGGACCCGCTCCCTGGTGGGTGACTGAGCAGGGAGCCAGGCTCTGTGGTCTGCAGTGGTGGGGAGCACCCAACTGTGCAATCTGAGGCAGTCATCTACACGTGGCAACCAGCTTCTCTGTCTGTGGAGGCTGGGGAACCTAACTTCATGGTCGGCAGCGGTGCAGGATACCCAACTCCATGGTGGTCTGCTGTGCTGGGCCTGGGTTCTGCAGTTGTCCGCCAAGGGGATTCGATTCCGCAGTCAGCAGCAGAGTGGGGAGCCAGGCTCTGTGTTCCACGGTGGTGGTGGTGGGGGAGGGGAGAGGGTAGTCGGGTGACGCAAGGAGCTGGGGCCGCCATCCAAGGCAACGTTGGAACCTCGGCTCCACGGTCATTGGCGCAGGGGAGGCCGGCTCCACAGTGGGCAGCGGTGTGGGGAATCAGGCTCACAGTTCTCTGCAGTGTGGAGCACCCAGCTTCACAGTCCATGGCAGTGCACAGGACTGGCTCCACGGTCGTCATCTACGTGGGGCCTCCAGCTCCTCCATCTGCAATGGCGCGATGGGGCCTGGCTTCCCAGTTGGCAGTGGTGCAGGGACATCTATTGTCAGCTGCGCTGAGGCCCCAGCTCTGCAGTCCTTGGACCCACAGGCCCGTCTTTGCAGTGGGCGACAGAGCTGGGAGTCAGGCTCTGCAGTCCACAGTGGTGAGGATCACCCACCTCTGAGGTCCGCGGTTGTCATCTACTCGTAGGCTCCACTTCCTCTGCAGAGGCTAGGGGGCTTGGCGGGCGCGGGCAGCCCTGCAGACCTGGCTCCATGGTGGTCGTCTGTGCTGGGGCCCAGGCTCTGCGGCCTTAGGCTTGGAGTGTGGCGGGGGGTGGAGGTAGCTCCGTGGTCCACAGTGTGGTAGGCACCTGGTGAAGTCCGCTGTCCATGACGCCATGGGTGTCCTGGGTCCGAGATCCGTATTTGCGCTTGAGGCTGGCTTAGTGGTCGTCAATTACACTGAGTCTCCAGTTCCTCCCTTTGCGGAGACATGTGGGTTCCAGCTTTCTGTAGGCAGGGGTGCAGGCCCCCCTGCCCTGCCTATGTTTCCAGCTTTTGTGGACACAGCACACCCGCAGAGAACTACTGGCCTGAAGGAAGTCACACTAACTCAACATACACATCATGGTGAATAATTTCACATGTATTCATCTATGAATTGATTGTACTAAATTTGAAAGTAGAACTCTGTTGTGTACATTAGGAAGATTTTAAACGTGGGTAGAACTGGTGGTCACTCTAGAATAAGGATAACATTTTTCAGAGAAGGTTAATATCTTTATAAGTCTTTCCTGCGGGTTTTATACTGAAACTTGAAATTGCATCATAATACATTCTTTTTCTGCTGTAGGCATTGACATTCTGCTTATATGCTAATGCCTAACTGACTACTAATGTATAAAGTCATTTGATCACTAACATTTTCATCTAAACCAGTTAAGTAGATTCCTGTTTTGGTTACAGAAGTGCCTAAAGGGTGACATGCTTTTCCTGTTTTCCTTAGTGAAAGCTTGCATCAGAATCAATTGAAGTGTTGCCTAAAAAATGCATTTCCATTTCCCCAATCCATAGATACTGGATTATGATTTCTGGAAATGGGGATTCAAAAAGCTGAATGGAAACAAGGTCTCCAGGTAAACTATGGACATAGAGTGTCTGCTAAAAATAAAATCCTGCACAAAGGGAATTTACCAATGAAATGAATGTATTTATCTTGAACAAGTGCTTTCAGAAAGAATGTATTTTGGAACAGATCCCTCAACAAATCATTAGGCCCAAAGGGAACTGCCTTCCACTCAAATCTTTGCATCATAAGACACAGAAAACCTATAAAGGTTATATGGGTCCTTTCCCAAGTCCTCTAGGGCTTCCAGATCCTTGTGTTCTTATTCTTTAATAACAAGTTGTCACTGCCAGAACGTTTATTTGTAAATACATCATGATGTTTTATGGTGCAATAAAAAGCTTATTTATATTATTATGCTGGCCATCTATTTTGACTTAAGACTCTTATTACTCTTTACCATATCCTCATATTTTCATTTTCTCCTAGTTTTGTCAGTTCTTAGATTCATGTCCATCATTCAGCCACACTGTTTGCTTGTCCAGAAAGAGTTGTAGCATCAAGTGAAATCACAGATTGTAGGGTTGAAAGACACTTTTGAGCAGTGTGTTTAGCATTTTCTGGTGATAGAACCCTTTGAGAATCCGATGAAAGCAAGGGATCCTCTCCTTAGAAAACTGTCTACAATGCAAGTTATCCCTCTTTGCTGATGAAATGATTCTACACCTTGAAAATCCAAGATAATCTGTCAAAAAGCTGCTTGCACTGATAAAAGATTTTGGAAAAGTCTCAGTGTACAAAATAAATATTAATAAGGCATTTGCATTCTTATACACCAACAACAAGCAGGCAGAGACCCAAATAGAAAGCACAATCCCATTCACAATAGCCACACACAAAAAAATGAAATACCTCGGCATCTTCCTAACCAGAGAAGTGAAAGAACTTTACAATGAGAACTACAAAACACTGCTGAAAGAAATACAAGAAGGCACAAACAAATGGAAAAATATTTCATGTTCATAGATAGAAAGAATCAACATTATTAAGAAGTCCATCCTACCAAAAGCAATCTACAGATTCAATGCAATATCCATTAAGCTACCAACATCATTCTTCTTGGACCAGGAAATGACAATACAGAAATCCATATGGAAACATAAATGACCACAAATAGCCAAAACTATTTTTAGTAAAAGAAACAAAACAAGAGGCATATCACACTTCCAGACTTCAAAGCTTACTATAAGGCTACAGTAATCAAAACAGCCTGGTATTGGTACCAGAAAGGGCATATAGAAACAATGGAATAGGATAGAGATTCCAGAAGCAAACCTCAAGTTCTCAGTCAACTCATCTTTGACAAAGCCTCCAAACAACAACCACTGGGGAGAGGAGAACCTATTCAGTAAATGGTGCTGGGAAAACTGGCTGATCACATGTAGAAGATTGAAACAGGACCCCTACCTATCACGATACACAAAAATTAATTCTAAATGGATCAAAGACCTAAACGTAAAATCTCACAATATAAGAATCTTAGAAAATGCAGGAGATAGACACCCTTATGGAAATTGGAACTGGCAACCAATTCCTGATCAGAACCCTAACTGCCCATATCATAAGAAATAAGATAGACAAGTGGGACCTCATCAAACTGATGAGCTTCTGGAAAGTAGAAGAAACCATCAAGAGAGCAGGAAGACAGCCCACAGAATGGGAAAAATTACTTGCTAACTGTATATCTAACAAAGGCTTAACATCTAGGATCTACAAGGAAATCAAACATGCTGAAAGGCCAAAAACAAACGGCCCCATTAAAAAGTGGGCACAAGACATGAATTGACACTTCTCAAAAGAAAAGATACAGGCAGTCAACACACATGAAAAAGTGCTCAGCTTCACTAACCATCAGCGAAATACAAATTAAAACCACACTGAGATACCACCTAACCCCAGTAAGAATGTCCATCATTAATAAAACAATCAACAACAGATACTGGCGAGGATGCAGAGAAAAAGGAACGCTTCTACACTGCTGATAGGAATGCAAACTAGTGCAACCTCTTTGGAAAACAGTGTGGCAATTTCTGAAAGAACTAGAAATTGACCTTGCATATGACCAAGCAATTTCCCCTACAAAATCATTATACAAAATATACCCTTGCACATGTATGTTTGCTGCAGCTCTATTCACAATAGCAAAAACATGGAACCAAACATGCTGCCCATCGAAGCTGGACTCAATAAAAAAATATGGCACATATACACAATGGAATATTATGCAGCCATGAAGAAAGACAAACATATGGACTTCACAGCAACTTGGATGAATTGAGTCAATCATACTCAATGATCTATCACAAAAACAAAAAACAGAGTGCCATATGTTCTCACTCATCAAGGACCTTGACCAATTATATTAACACTATAAGAAAGGAATTGGCAGTAGTGAGAAACTTCCAGGGGAGGGAGGGTGGAATTGGCAGTTGAGGGAACCTGCTGGGGAGGGAGAGGCACACCTCATCAACAAAGGTACCTGAATAATCAGCATTTGTATACCTAACTCTGAATTTTACCCCACATCTTTAAAATAATAAAAAAAGAAAACTACCCATAACAACATATATATTTTCTACAGTATTAGAAAATTTATAGATCTGCTAAAGCCAAATTCTTACCAGACTAAGAACTCCTGACTTTGATATACCTGAGTCCTACCTTTCTCCATGTAGGCCCCAGATCCAATGCATCCTCTTCGGGGATAAATTCCCTCAGGTGAATCTTGCCAGTGATGGGAAGTTAGTCATCTCTGGGAGTTGCTGGTCACAGAATGTCCTTTTCTCTGATGAACCTCAAGCAGACTCCTTATGACATCCAATCACTAGCAATAGTGCTTTGGTACTTTTTTGGGGGTCTGGAGGAAGAACACATCTCTCAGTTT
>NW_007233592.1:4579-12925 GCF_000164805.1 Carlito syrichta | reverse complement strand
CCAACCGACAAGGTAGGTAACTAGATAGTTAAGTCAGCTAGTTAGTTACCTGTTTAGCTAGTGATGTCTGCGAGTTCAGTCAGCTGGCTAGCCAACTGGCTAGCTGGTTAAGTCAGCTAGTTTAGTCAGCAGTCTAGCCAGCTGGCTACATAGGTAGCTAGCTGGATAAGTCAACTTGCTAGCCAGCAGGCTAGCTGTTCAATGAACCTAGATAATTCAGATGGCTAGCCTGCTGTCTAGGTAGATAGCTAGCTACTTATGTGAGCTGGCTAGCCAACTTGCTATCTTAAGTCAGCTAGGTAAGTCAGCTGACTAACCATCTGTCTAGGTAGGGAGCCAGCTATTTAACTCAACTGGCCAGACAGCTGAGTAGATGGTTAAGTCAGCTTGTTAAGTCAACTAGCAACCAGGTGGCTAGCTAGTTGTCAACTCATTATGTCAGTTGGCAATCCAACTGGTTAGGTAGTTAAAAAGCTAGTTAAGTCAGATGGCTAGCCATCTGGCTAGCTAGTTATTTAAGCTAGTTAAACCAGCTGGATAGCTATGTAGCTAGCTGGTTAAGTCAGCTAGCTAGCTAGTTATCTCAGTGAGTTAAGACAGCTGGCTAGCCAGCTGGCTATCTGGGTATCTAGATAGTTAAGTCAGCTTTCTCGACAGGGAGGTAGCTAGTTAAGTAACCTAGTTAAGTCAACTCACTATCCAGCTAGTTAGCTCAGTAGCTAGTTTGGTAAGTCAGCTGGCAAGCCAGCAGGCTATGTAGGTAGCTAGCTAGTTCAGTCATTTGGCTATCCAGCTGGCTAGCTAGGTAGCTAGGCAGTTAGGTCAGCCGGTTAGCCAGCTGGCTAGCTAGCTAAGTCACCTAGTTAAGTCAGCTGGCAAGACAGCTGTCTAGCGAGGTAGCTAGATAGCTAAGTCAACTGTCTAGCCTGCTGCCTAGCTATTAAAGTTACCTAGTTAAGACAACTGGCTAGCCAGCTGGCTAGCTTGGTAGCTTGCTAATTAAGTGAGCTGGGTATACACCTGGCTAGCTACTTAAGTCAAGTAGTTAAATCAGCTGGCTAGCCACCTGGCTAGCTATATAGCAAGAAAGTTAAATCAGCTTGACTATCAAGCAGGCCAGCTATTTAATTCAGCTAGTTAAGTCTGCTGTGTAGCCAGCTGGCTAGCTAGGTAGAGAGCTAGTTAAGTCAGCTGGCTAACCATTTGACTAACTAGTTAAGTCACCTAGTTGAGTCAGCTGGCTAGCCAGCTGGTTAGCTGGTTAAGCCAACTAGTTATGTCAGCTGGCTATCTAAGTAGCGAGCTAGTTAAGACAGCTAGCTAGGAAGCTGGTTAGCTAGTTAAGTCACTTAGTTAATTCAGCTGGCTTCCCAGCTGGCTAGCTAAGTAGCTAGCAAGTTAAGTCAGCTGGATACCCAGCTGGGTAGCTGGTAAAATCAGCTAGTTAATTCAGTGGGCCATCCAGCTGGCTAACTAGTTGTCAACTATTAAGTCGCTGGCTGGTCAGTTGTCTAGCTGTTTAAGTCAGCTAGTTAAGTCAGCTGGCCAGCCATCTGGCGAGCTAGGTAGCTAGCTTGTTAAGTCATCTAGATAAGTCAGCTGGTTAACTAGGTAGCTAGTTAGTTAAGTCATCTAGTTAAGTCAGCTGGTTAGCTAGTTAAGTCCTTTAGTTAAGTCAGCTAGCTAGCCAGCTGCCTATCAGGGTACCTATATAGTTAAGCCATCTGGCTAGCCCGCTGGCTACCTAGTTAAGTCACCTAGTTAATTTAGTTCACTGGCCAGCAGGTTAGCTAGATAGTTAAGTACTTAACTCAGCTGGCAAGAAAGCGGGCTATGTAAGTAGGTAGCTAATTAAGTCAGTTGGCTAGTCTTTAGGCTATCTAGTTATGTCAGTTAGATAAGTCAACTGGCTAATCAGCTTTTAGCTAGGTAGACAGCTAGTTATGTCTGCTGGCTAGTCAGCTGGCTACATCCTACATTCAGCTAGTGTAATCAGCTAGATATGTCAGTTAGCAACCTGGTTAAGTCAGCTAATTAAGCCAGCTAGCTAGCCAGCTTGCTAGCTAGGTAGCTAGCTACTTATGTCAGCAGTCTAGGAAGCTGGCTAGCTAGTTGTCACCTAGGTAAGTCAGCTGACTAGCCACTTGACTAAGTAGGCAGCTTACTAATTAAGTCACCTGGCTAGACAGAGGGATAGCTAGATAAATCACCTACATAATTCAGCTGGATAGCTAACTGACTAGCTTTGTAGCAAGCTAGTTAATTCAACTGGCGAGAAAGCAGGCCAGCTAGTTATGACAGCTAGTTAAGTCAGTTGGCTAGCAAGCTGGCTAGCTAGGTATTGACCTAGTTAAGTCGGTTGGCTAGCCAGCTTCCTAGCTAATTAAGTCAGCTACATAAGTCAGCTGGCTATCCAGGTGGCAAGAGAAGTAGAGAGCTACTTAAGTCAGCTGGCTATCCAGCTAGATACCTAGTTAAGTCAGCTAGTTTAGTCACCTGACTGGCCAGCTGCCTGAAAGCTAATCAACTAGTAAAGTCACCTGGCTATTCCAATAGCTAGGTAGTTAAGTCACCTCGTTAAGTCTGTTGCCTAGACATTTCGCTAGCTAGTTAAAAAGCTAGATAAGTCAGATGGCTAGGCAGCTGGCTATCTAGTTAGTTCAACTTAAGTCTGCTGGATAGCTAGTTAGCCAGTTAAGTCAGCTATTTATGTCAACTAGCTAGTTAGTTAAGTCAGGTAGTTAATTCAGCTAGATAGCTAGATAGCTAGTTATTACAGCTCTTATAGTCAGCTGGCTAACTAGGTAGCTACCTAGTTAAGTCAGCTAGTTAAGTCAGCTGGCTAGCCAGTTAAGTATGCTAGTTAAGTCACCTGGTTAGTCAGCTGCTTAGCTAGGTAGTTAGGTAGTTAAGTCAGCTGGAAAGCCAGTGGGATAAATAGGTAACTAGCTAGTTAAGTCAGCTGGCTAGCCACCTGGCTATCTAGTGATGTCTGCTAGTTAAGTCAGCTGGCTAACCAGCTGGCTAACGAATCAAGTTGACTAGTTGAGTCAGCTGGCTAACCAACTTGCTAGTTGGTTAAGTCAGCTAGTTAATTCAAGTGGCTTGCCATCTGGCTAGCTAGGTAGCTAGTGAGTTAAGTCAGATGGCTGGACAGCAGGCTAACTGGTTAAGTCAGTTGCTAAGTCAGTTGGCTACCCACCTGTCTAGGTAGATAGCTAGCTAATTAAGTCAGCTGGCTATTTTTTAAATTCAATGAGTTAAGTGAGCTGGTTAGTCATCTGGCTAGCTAGCTGGCTGGTTAATTATGCCAGATGGCTAGCCGAATTTCTATCTACTTAAGTCAGTTTGTTAAGTCAGCTGGTTTCCTGGCTGGTTAGCCAGGTTGCTGGCAAGTTATGCCGGCTGGTTAGCAGGCTGGTCATGTATATGGCCAGTTAGCTAGCCAACTGAGAAGCAGGGTGGCTGGCTTGTTAAGCTGGCTTGCATTCCAAATGTCCAGACATCCGGTTGGCTATTCCAGGCGGCTGGCTAGCCAGCTGGCCAGCCCACTTGCTAGCTAGGTAACTGGGTAGTTAAGCCAGCAAGCCAGAAAACTATCTAGTCAGCTAGCTATGTCAGCTAGCTTGCCAGCAAGCTAGTTAAGTCAGGCAGCAAGTCAGCTAACTATTCAGCTAGCTAGATAAGTCAGGTAGCTAGTCAGGTTGCTAGTCAGCTATCTAGTAAAGTCAGCTAGCAAGTCAGCTAGCTATTCAGCTAAATAGTTAAGTCAGCTAGCAAGCTAACTAGCCAGTTAGCTAGCTAGTTAAGTCAGCTATCTAGACAGATAGATAGTTTGCTAGCTAGTTGTCAGCTGGATAATCAGCTAGCTAGTTAAGTCAGCTAGCAATCAGTTAGTTACTTAGCTAACTAGTTGGCTACTAACTCAGTTAGCTGGTCAGCTAACTAGTGGGCTCGCTCACTTTTCATCAGGTCAGCCAACTAGTCAGCTCATTTGCCAGCCAACAAACCAACTCACTTGTCGGCTTGCTCGCAGGCCAATAGGACAGTGAACTAGTCACCTTGCTTGCCAGTCATCTAGTTAAATCAGCTCACTGGTAGGCTCGCTCACCAGCTTAGTAGTTAAGGCTGCTCACACTTCTGCTCACTTGCTGGCCTAATAGTTAAGTTGGCTCACCTGACGGCTCACTCACTAGCCGACTAGGTAAGTCTTCTGACCAGACAGCTCACTTGTCAGCCAACTAAAGTCAGCAGACCAGTCAGCTCCTTCGCCGGCCGAATATTTAATTCAGCTGACAAGTTGGCTCACTTGCTGGCCGACTAGTTAAATCAGTTGACCAGTCAGATCACTCGCCATCAGACTACTTAAGCCAGCTCATCTGTCGGCTCACTTGCCGGCTGACTAGTTAAGTCAGATAACTAGTAGGCGGACTAGATGGCCAAGTAGTTAACTCAGCTAACCTATCAGCCAGCTAGTCAGCCCACTTTTCACCCAACAAGTTAGTTCAGCTAAGATGTAGGCTGAAAAGTTAGGTCAGCTAACAAGTTGGCGAGCTAGTTGGCTGACTAGGTTAACAAACCAGCCAGTCAACTGGTTAAGTGAGCTAGCTAGTGGGCCGTCAGGTCAGTCCACTAGTTAATATAGCTAACTAGTCGGCCGACTATTCGGCCGACTTGTTAAGCCAGACAACAAGTGAGCTGAGTAGTCAGCCAATGTGTTTAACCAGCTAAGTGGTCGGCCGACTCATCAACCAACAAGTTGTCACCTAGCTAACTCGTTAACCAACTAGTTAAGTCAGCTAGTTAACTCATTTAACAACTAGTTAAAACAGTTAGCTAACTCATTAAACAACTCATTAGTTCAGCTAGCTACCTCGCTAGCCAACTAGTTAAGTCACCTATCTATGTCTGCTAGCTAGCGAGGTAGCTAGCTAAGTCAGCTAGCTCACTAGTTAGCTAACTATTTAAGTCAGCTACTTAAGTCTGCTACCTAACTAGATAGGTAATTATTAAATCAGCTAGATATTCAGCTAGTTAAATAGTTAGCAAAATATCGAATTTAGGTAGTTAAGTCAGCTAGTTATCGAGTTAAGTCGGCCAGTTAAGTCAGCTAGCTAAGTAGTTAAATCACCTAGCTAAGTCAGCTAGTTAAGTCAGCTTTCTAATTTAGTCAGCTCGCTTAAGATAACTAGCTAGGTAGTTAGCTAATGGGTTAAGTCAGCAGATTGAGTCAGGTAGTTAGCTAGCTAACTAATGGGTTATTCATCTAATTTTGTCAGCTAGCTAGCTAGTTAGCAAACGGGTTGAATGTGCTGCTTGAGTAGGCTACCTAGATAGTTAGCTAACGAGTTAAGCCACCTGAATGAGTCAGCTAGCTAGCTAAAGAGTTAAGTCAGCTGGTTGAGTCAGCTAGCTTGCTCGTTAGCTAACAAGTTAAGTCAGATAATTAAGTCAGCTAGCTAGCACGTTATATAACGAGTAAACTAACTAGTTAGCTAGCTGGATAAGTCAGCTAGCTAGCTAGGCAGCTAACTATTTAAGTCTGCTTGTTAGATAGGTAGTTAGCTGGTTAACTTACTATTTAAGCCAGCCATCTAGTTAGGTAGCTAGTTAGTTAACGATTAAATGAGCTGGCTAGATAGGTAGCTAGCTAGTTAAGTCAGCTAGATAAGCTAGCAGGGTAGCCAGCTGAGTAGCTGGTTAAGTCAGGTAGTTAAGTCAGCTGGCAACCAGCAGGCTAGGTAGTTAAGTCAACTCATTAAGTCAGTTGGCTATCCAAATGGTTAGCTAGTTAAAATTCTAGTTAAGTTAGATGGCTTGCAATCTGGCCAACTAGTTATTTCAGCTAGTTAAGTCAACTGGCTGACTAGGAAACTAGCTATATAAGTCAGCTAGTTATGTGAGCTAGGTAGCTAGTTAAATCAGCTACTTATGGCAGCTGGCTAGCTAGATAGCTAACTAGGTAGCTAGATGGTTAAGAGAGATAATTAGCCCAGCTGCCTAGCTAGGTAGGTAGCTGGTTAAGTAAGCTTGTTAAGTCAGCTTGCTAACTAGTTAAGTCAATGAGTTAAGTCAGCTGGCTAAACCGATGCCTACTTGGGAAGTTAGCTAGTTAAGTCAGCTGACTAGCTAGTTTCCTAGCTAGTTAAGTAAGCTAGTTAAGTCAGCTCTAGTCAACTGGTTAGGAAGGTAGCTGGGTAGTTAAGTAATCTTACAAGCAAGCGGGCTACATAGCTACCTAGCTAGTTAAGACAGCTGGCTAACGAGCTGGCTAGTTAGGTAGCTAGGTACTTAGGTCAGCAAGCTAGTCAGATGGCTAACTAGTTAAATCACCTAGTTAAGTCAGCTGTCTAGACACCTGGCTAGCTCAGTCGCTAGATGGTTAAGTCAGATGTCTAGCCCACTGGCTAGCTAATTGTGTCACCTAGTTCAGTAACCTGACTAGCCAGCTGGCTAGCAAGGTAGCTTACTACTTAAATAAATTGGCTAGACAGCTGGCTAGCTAATTAATCACCTAGTTAAGGCAGCTAACAAGCAAGCTGACTAGCTATATAGCAAGCTAGTTAATTCAACTGACTAGCAAGCAGGCCAGCTTTTTAAGTCAGCTAGTTTAGTCACCTGGCTAGCCAACTGGCTAGCTAGGAATTAAGCCAGTTAAGTCATTTGGCTAGCCAGCTGGTGAGCTAATTACATCAGCTCGTTAAGTCAGCTGCTATCCAGCTAGCTAGTCAGGAAGAGAGCTAGTTAAGTCAGATGGCTAGCCAGCTGCCTAACTAGTTAAGTCAGCTGGTTGAGTCAGCTGACTAGCCAGGTGGCTAGGTAGGTTAGCTGGGTGGTTAAGTCATCTTTCAAGCAAGCGGGCTACATAGGTACCTAGCTAGTTAAGTCAGCTGCCTATCCAGCTGGCTAGCTAGTTAAGTCAACTACTTAATTCAGCTTGGTTCCCATCTGGCTAGCTAGGTAGCTAGCTTGTTAAGTCAGCTGGCTACCCTGCTGGCTAGCTAGTTAAGTCATGTAGTTTATTCTGCAGGCCAGCCAACTGGCTCTCTAGTTGAGTCAGCTAGTTAAGTCAGCTGGCTACCCATCTGGCTAGCTGGTTAAGTCAGCAAGTTAAGTCAGCTGGGCAGCAAGCTGAGTAGCTAGGTAGCTAGTTAAAGTCAGCTAGTTAAGTCAACTGACTAGCTAGGTAGCTAGCTAGTTAAGTCAGACAGTTATGTCAGCTGGCTAGCTAGTTAAGTCAGTTAGTTCAGTCAGCTTTCTAGCCAGTTGCCTATCAGGGTATTTATCTAGTTAAGTCAACTGGCTAGCCCGCTAGTTAGCTAGTTATGTCACCCTGTTAATCAGCTCACTGGCCAACAGATTAGCTAGGTAGTTAGGTAGTTATGTCAGCTGGCAAGCCACAGGGCTCTGTAGGTAGGTAGCTAGTTAAGTCAGCTGGTTAGCCATCAGGCTATCTAGTTATGTCAGTTAGTTAAGTCATCTGGCTGTCCAGCTGTCTAGGTAGATAGCTAGTTAAGTGTGCTGGTTAGACAACTGGCTACTTAGTTAAGTCAGCTATTTAGGTCATGTGACAAGGCTGCTGGCTAGCAAGGTAGCTAGGCAATTAAGTCATCTAGCTACCCAGCTGACCAGTAGTTAATTCAGCTAGTTTAGTCAGCTGGCTAACCAGTTCAGTAGCTAGTTCAGTCAGCATGTTAAGTCAGTTGTCTAGCCAGCTTGCTATCTAGTTAAAAAGCTAGTTATGTCAGAGGGGCAGCCAGCTGGCTTACTAGTTATTTCAGCTAGTTAAGTCAGCTGGCTAGCTAGGAAGCTAACTAGTTATGTCAGCTAGATATGTAAGCTATCTAGCTAGTTAAGTCAGTTAGTTAAGTCAGCTTTCTATATGATAGCTAGCTACCTAGCTAGGTAAAACAGCTAGTTAAATAAGCTATCTAGCTTTGTAGCTAGGTAGTTAAGTCAATTAGTTAAGTCAGCTGGCTGGCTAGTTAATTCAGTTAGTTAAGTCAGCAGGTTAGCCAGCTGGCTAGCTAGTTAAGTCAACTAGTTAAGTCACCTGGCTGGCATGCATGTTAGGTAGGTAGTTAGTAGTTAAGTCAGGTGGCAAGCCAGTGGGCTATGTAGGTAGGTAGCTAGTTAACTCTGCTGGCTAGCCATAAGGTGTCTATATATGGCAGTTAGTTTAGTCAGTTGGCTATCCAGGTGTCTAACTAGGTAACTAGGTAGTTAAGTGTGCTGGCTCTCCAGCTGGCTGCTTCTTTAAGTCAGCTAGCTAAGTCAGCTGGCTAACCTGTTGGCTAGCTAGTTGCTAGTCAATTAGTCAGCTTGCTAATCAGCTGGCTAGCTAGT
>NW_007233592.1:0-4559 GCF_000164805.1 Carlito syrichta | reverse complement strand
AGGTAGATAGATAGCTAGTTAAGTGTGCTGGCTAGACAACTGGCTACTTAGTTAAGTCAGGTAGTTAGGTCAGGTGACAAGGCTGCTGGCTAGCAAGGTAGCTAGACAATTAAGTCATCTGGCTACCCAGCTGGCCAGTAGTTAATTCAGCTAGTTTAGTCAGCTGGCTAACCAGTTCAGTAGCTAGTTCAGTCAGCATGTTAATTCAGTTGTCTAGCCAGCTTGCTATCTGGTTAAAAAGCTAGTTATGTCAGAGGGGCAGCCAGCTGGCTCGCTAGTAATTTCAGCTAGTTAAGTCAGCTGGCTAGCTAGGAAGCCAACTAGTTATGTCAGCTAGCTATAACAGCTAGTTAATAAGCTGGCTAGCTTTGTAGCTAGGTAATTAAGTCAACTACTTAAGTCAGCTGACTGGCTAGTTAATTCAGTTAGTTAAGTCAGCAGGCTAGCCAGCTGGCTAGCTAGTTAAGTCAACTAGTTAAGTCAGCTGGCTGGCATGCATGTTAGGTAGGTAGTTAGTAGTTAGTCAGGTGGCAAGCCAGTGGGCTATGTAGGTAGGTAGCTAGTTAACTCTGCTGGCTAGCCATAAGGCGTCTAGATATGGCAGTTAGTTTAGTCAGTTGGCTATCCAGGTGTCTAACTAGGTAACTAGGTAGTTAAGTGTGCTGGCTCTCCAGCTGGCTGCTTCTTTAAGTCAGCTAGCTAAGTCAGCTGGCTAGCCTGTTGGCTAGCTAGGTTGCTAGTCAATTAAGTCAGCTTGCTAATCAGCTGGCTAGCTAGTTAATTTAGCTAATTAAGTCAGTTGGCAAGCCAGCATGCTAGCTTGGTAGCTACCTAGTTATGTCAGCTCTCCGGCCAGCTGGCTAGATACTTAAATGACCAAGTCAGCTGACTAGACTGCTGGCTACCTATGTAGCTTGCTTTTTAAGTCAGCTGGCTAGACAGCAGACTAGCTAGATAAGTCACCTAGATATTCTGCTGGATAGCCACCTAACTAGCTATGTAGCAAGCTTTTTAGTTCAGCTGGCTAGAAAGCAGGTCATCTAGTTTAGTCAGCTAGATAAGTCAGATGGTTAGCCAACCTAATAGTTAGGTGGCTGGCAAGTTAAGCTGTCAGGTTAGCAAGCTGGTCAGGTAGGTGACCAACTAGTTAAGCCAGCTCACTAGCCGGTTGACCAGCAGGGTGGCTGGCTAGTTAAGCCGGCTGTCTATCCCATTGTCCAGCCAGCCAGCTGGCTATTTAAGCTGGCTGGCTAGCCAGGTGACCAGCCCACTAGCTAGCTAAATGGCTGCCTAGGCATCTAGCCAGCCAGGTAGCCAGCTAGTTAAACCAACTGTCTAGCCATCTAGCCAACAATGTAGCTAGTTAGTTAAGTCAGCTCGCTAGCCAGCTAGCCAGCCAACTAGCTAGTCAGCTAGTTAATACAGGTAGCTAGCCAGCTAGTAGTTAAGTCAGCTAGCAAGTCAGCTAAATATTCAGCTATCTTGTTAAGTCAGCGAGCTACTCAGGTTCCTAGTCAGCTTGCTAGTTAAGTGTACTAGCAAGTCAGCTAGCTACTCAGGTTGAGAGTTAATTCAGCTAGCCAGGTAACTAGCCAGTTACCTAGCTAGTTAAGTTAGCTAGATAGCCAGCGAGCTAGTCAGCTAGCTAGTTAAATCAGCTAGGACATCACTTAGTTACTTAGCTAACTCGTTGGCTACCAACTCAGCTAACTGGTCAGCTATGTAGTGGGCTCCCTCGTTTTCCATCAGGCTAGCTAAATATTAGGCTCGCTCACATGCAAACCGGTCAGGAAGCTAGTCCAGTCACACACCAGCCAACATGTCATCTAACTTGTCAGCTCGCTTGAAGGCCCACAGAACAGCTAACTAGTCGTATGCTCACCAGCTGACTAGTAAATTCAGCTCACCAGTCAGCTCATTCGCTGGCTGACTAATTACGGCAGAGTACACGTAGGCTGATCCCACTGGCCGACTAGTTAATTCAGCTGATGTGTTGTCTCACTCGCCAATTGACTAGTTAAAGTCAGCTCACTTGTCGGCTCACTCCCACCGACTAGGTAAGTCAGCTAAACTGTCGGCCTACTAGACGGCCCACTAATTAAGTAAGCTAACCAATCGGCTGATTAGTGGGCCAACTCATCAGCTGACAAGTTAGGTAAGCTAATTAGTTGGGAGACTAGTTAGGTCAGCTAAATATCGGCCAACTAGTTGATCACTAGATGGCAGCAAACTAACCAGTCAACTACTTAACTGAGCTAACTAGGGGGCCAATTCATCAGTCAACTTGCTAACCCAGCTAAATAGTCGGCCGACTAGTCTACCAGATAGTTAACCCAACTAAAAAAGTTGGCCTAGTAGTCAGCCAACGTGTTAAACCAGCTAACTAGTCAGCCAACTCGTCAGCCTACAAGTTAAGTTACCTAGCTAACTCGTTAAACAACTGGTTATGGCAGCTATTTAACTCGTTTACAAACTAGTTAAAACAGCTATATAACTCATTAACCAACTTGTTAAATCAGCTATTACCTGATTGGCCAACTAGTTAAGTAAGCTAGCTAAGTCAGCTTGCTAACTAGCTAGCTAACTGTCAGCTAGCTAAGTCAGATAGCTCACTAGTTAGCAAACTATTTAATTCAGATACTTAATCTTTTACCTAACTAGTTAGCTAATTAGTTAAGTCAGCTGGTTATTCAGATAGTTAAATAGTTAGCTAACTATTTAATTCAGGTAGTTAAGTCAGCTAGCTAACTAGTTAAGTCAGTCAGTTAAGACAGCTAGCTAAGTAGTTAAGTCAGCTAGCTAAATCCGCTAGTTAATTGAGATTCTAATTTAGTCAGGTGATTAAGACAGCAATCTAGCTAGTAAGCTATAGGGTTAAGTCAGCAGATTGAGTCAGGTTTCCAGCTAGTTAACTAACAGGTTAATTCAGTGGGTTGAGCCAGCTAGCTAGCTAGTTAGCAAATGGGTGAGTAAGCTACTTAACTAGGCTAGCTAGCTAGTTAGCAAACAAGTTAAGTCAGCTTGATGGTCAGCTAGATAGCTAGATAGCTAATGAATTAAGTCAGCTGGTAGAGTCAGCTAGCCAGTTCATTAGCTAATGAGATAAGTGAGATGATTGTCACCTAACTAGCACATTAGATAACGATGAATCTAACTAGTAATCTAGCTGGTTAAGTCAGCTAGCTAGCAAGGCAGCTAACTACTTAAGTCAGCTGGTTTTCTAGGTAGCTAACTAGTTAGCTAACTCTTATGTCAGCTGGCTAACTAGGTAGCTAGCTGGTTAGCTAACTATTTAAGTCAGCTGACTAGCTAGGTAGCTGCTAGTTAAATCAGCTACTTAAGTCAGCTGGCTAGCCAGCTGGCTAACTAGGTAGCGAGCTAGATAATTCAGTTGGCTAGCCAGTTTCGTAGCTGGTTAATTCAGCTAATTAAAATAGCTCACTAGCCAACTGGCTCGGTAGGTAGCTAGCTAGTTAAGTCAGCAAGATAGCTACCTGGTTAGCTAGTGATGTCAGCGAGTTAAGTCAGCTGGCTAGCCAACTGGCTTGCTGGTTTAGTCAGCTAGTATAGTCAGCTGTCTAGCCAGCTGACTAGAAAGCTAGCTAGCTAGATAAATCAGCTTGCTAGCCAGCAGAATAGTTGTTCAAGTCAGCTAGTTAATTCAGCTGGTTAGCCTGCTGACTACATTGATAGCTAGCAAGTTATGTGAGGTGGCTAGCCAGTTTGCAAGCCTAAGTCAGCTAGGTAAGTCAGCTGGCTAGCCAGGTGGCTAGATAGGTAACCAGCTAGTTAAGTCAACTTGCTAGCCAACTGACTAGCTCATTAATTCAGCTAGTAAAGACAGCTGGTAACCAGTTGGCTAACAAGTTAAGTCAGCTAATTAAGTCAGCTGGGAACCGGCAGGCTAGCTAGTTAGGTCAGCACATTAAGTCAGATGACTATCCAGCTGGTTAGCTAGTTAAAAAGCAAGTAATGTAAGATGGGTAGTCATTTGGCTAGCTAGTAATTTTAGCTAGTTAAGTCAGCTGGACAGCTAGGAAGCTAGTTATATAAATAAGCTAGTTATGGCAGCTAGGTAGGTAGTTAAGTCAGATAGTTTATTCAGTTGGCCAGCTAGAAATCTACGTAGGTAGCTAGCTAGTTAAGTCAACTGGCTAGCCAACTGGCTAGCTGGTTATGTCAACTAGTTAATTCAGCTGGCCAGCCATATGGCTAGCTTGTTAAGTCAGCTAGTTAAGTCAACTGTCAAGCTAGTAAAGTCAGTTAGTTAAATCAGCCGGCAAACAAGCTGCCTAGCAGGGTAGCTAGTTAGTTAAATCAGCTGGCTTGCTAGCTGGCTAGCAAGTTTAGTCAACTAGTTAAGTCAGCTTGCTTGCCAGTAGTTTAGCCAGATAGTGAGATAATTAAGTCACCTGGCAAGCCAGCAGGAAATGTAAGTAGGTAACTAGTTAAGTCAGCTGGCTTGCCATCAGGTTATCTAGTTATGTCAGCTAGTTCAGTCAACTGGCTATATAGCTGTCTAGCTAGGTAGCTAGCTAGTTAAAACTGCTGGCTAGCCA
>NW_007233591.1:5891-14561 GCF_000164805.1 Carlito syrichta | reverse complement strand
CCTCTGACTGGCAGCAATTGGCCAAAAGCTGTTTGTCTGGAGGAGCCTATTTGCTTTGGAGAACAGAATATGAAGATCAGGTACAAATTCAAATGGCTCTTAATCAGAATCATGCACCAGGTACATTTTTTATTGGTAAAGATATTCTTACAGTTATTGGACAGTATGCCTCTACTAATGTCCAAATAACCTTTCCTAAAGAAGTGTATGAGCTGGGTTTGGTGGCTCAGCCTGTAATCCCAGTGCTTTTGGAGGCTGAGGTGACTGGATTGCCTGAGTCTGTGGGTTCGAGACCCACCTGGGCAACTTGGTGAGACCTCATCTCTACAATAAATCAAAACTTAGCCAGGCATGGGAGTGTGCACCTGTAGTTCCAGCTACTTGGAAGGCTGAGGCAGAAGGATTGCCGGAGCCCAGCAGGTCAAGGTTGCAGTGGCTGGCAGTAGCAACTGCACTCCAGTCTGGGTGACAGAGTGAGACTCCAACTAAAAAAAAAAAGTATGTTCAAATAAGCCTGAAAAAAGCTACCTGCTGTTTTCACTCAAACTTCTTCTCGTTTCCAGATTAACCACCGCCATCATTCAGTTATTTACTAGTGAAGAAGTGGCAGAAATTTTAATTAAACAATTGACTTTTGAAAATGCTAATAATACTTGTCAAGCTTTAATTAGACCAGTAAAGAAAACTGGGAATATAACAGATTATATCAGGCAGTGTGCTGTTATTAGCCCAGCCTTTATACAGGGGATGGTCATAGCTGTCGCCCTAAAAAGGGGAAACCTTTTTTTTAAATAGCACAGAGCATGCAAAGTAATCATAAACAGAAAAATTTTTCATCACAATCTTTTTTTAACTGTTGTCAAATTGGACACATTTACAGAAATTTTCCGACTACAGGGAGCACAACCAGCTCACACAGCACACTACCGCCACCTACTGGGGCTGCTCGACCAAAACATTTGTGTCCCAGATGTCAGAAAGGTTACCACTGGGCTAAGGAGTGTTGGTCTAAATTTCATAAAGATGACACTCTAACTCAGCAACAAGTTATCCCCATTCAGGGAAACTTCCAGAGGGGCCAGTCCCAGCCCCAGATAACAATAGGGGCACCTTCCACCATGAACCCGTTTGTTCCTTTTGCTCCATTGCAGAGCTCATCCGAGCCACCCCAGGGAGTGCAGGACTGGACTTGTGTTCCTCCACCACATCAATATTAACCCTGGATGTCCTAGTAACCCCAATTACTATGGGAGTAAAGGGCCCTCTCCCAGAAGGAATAGTGGGCATAATATTAGGCAGAAGTTCCTTGTCTTTACATGGTATTTCCATTATTCCTGGAGTGGTGGATTCAGATTACACAGGAAAAATCCAGGTGCTTGTTACTCCCCCTAGAAAAACTGTGCAGTTTAACAACTGCCAAAGAATAGCCCAGTTCTGCTCTTGCCTTATCACAAAGCAGGTAAAACTCTAACCTGCCTAGAGGTGACTCTGGATTTGGCTCTAGTGATGTTGCTTTTTGTGTTCAGAAAGTTACTGATTCTAGATCTTTTAAAGGTTTATATATACAAGGAATTAAAATTAAAGAATTGATAGAGACTGGAGCCGATGTTTCATGCATTGCCGGGAAAGTTTGACCTGCTTCATGGCCAAATCAAATGGCTCCTTCTGGGACTCAGGCATTGATCGAGCACCCTCAGTAGACAAAACTCTAAGATTTTAAATTGGACAGACAATGAAACTTCAGGAACTTTCTGCCCATATGTCCTTCCATCTATCCCTTTTACTTTATGGGGATGAAACATTCTCTCACAAATGGGGATGCTTTTGTATAACCCTAATGGTAAAGTCTCAGCACAAATGCTGAAAATGGGCTATGATCCCTTTAAGGGACTTGGTAAAGATGGACAGGGAATACAGGAACCTGTTCAAGTAAATGAAAAAACAGATTGAGCTGGCATTGGATATTCAAATTTATCCTAGGGGCCATTGTTCCTAAAACTGTAGACCCTATTACCTGGAAAAACGACAAACCAGTTTTGATGGAACAATGGCCCATGCCCTTGGAGAAACTTAAGGCAGCTAAAAAACTAGTCCAGTAACAGCTGGAAGCCGGTCATATAGTCTTCTACTAGTCCATGGAATACCCCTGTTTTTGTCATTAAGAAAAAATCTGGTAAATGGAGACTTTTGCAGGATTTAAGAGCTATCTACGCCACTATGGAACCCATGGGGGCATTGCAGCATGGACTTCCATCTCCAGCTGCTATACCTGTTAACTTTAATATTATAGTTATTTACTTACAGGATTGTTTCTTTACCTTTAAGCCCAGAGGACTGGAAGTGATTTGCATTTCGTTTACCCTTGGAAAATTTAATACAGCTATTTCAAAGATTTCAGTGGAAAGTCCTGCTGCAAGGAATGAAAAATAGCCCTACCTTGTGTCAGAAATATGTGGACTCTGCTTTACAAGGTATTGGAAGCCAATATCCTAATCTCTATTTAATTCATTATATGGATGACATCTTGCTGGCTCATGAAAATTGTGCCTTTTTACAAGAAATTCTTAATTAAACTGTGCTTGCTCTAACTGTTTGAGGTTTGAAAATTTCTCCTGAAAATATTCAAATCAATCATCCTTTCATGTATCTCACAAACAGTGAGTCATCAACCTTTGCAGTTACGAAGAGATCACTTGGTGACATTAAATGACTTCCAAAAACTGTTGGGAGATATTAATTGGATTAGATATTATTTACATATTACCACATCAGACTTAAAACCTTTATTCAATATTTTGCAGGGAAATTCTTCTCCTAATTCTGAGAGAATTCTAACATCAGAGGCCAAGGAAACCTTGTCCCTTGTGGAAAAAGCTATTGAGTCTCATCTGCCTTGGGACGTAATTATTCTGGCCACTCTCCATACTCCCACAGGGTGTCTGTGGCAAGAAGGACCAATAAAATGGCTCCATCTGCCAGTAACATCTAAAGAAAATTGACTTCCTATCCCTATTCAGTAGCTTTACTTGTAACCAAGGGAAGACAAAGAAGTGTTGAACTGTTTGGGCATGATGTACACAATATAATTGTTCCTTATGATTAATTTCAATTTCAGACTTTGTTTCAAACTAGTGATGATTGGCAAGTAGCTTTAACTGATTACAGGGGACAGATTCTGTTCCATTTACCCAAAAGTCCATTGTTACAATTTGTAAAACAAAATCTGATAATTTTTCCTCACAACTGTTCTCTAGTTCCCCTTTAGGGGGCAGCCCTGGTTTTTACTGATGACTCCTCTAATGGAAAAGCCATAGCAATTATTAATAATGAGTCTCATGTGCTGATTACCTCAGAAATTTCAGCACAATAAACAGAATTAAGGGCAGTTTTATATGCTTTTACAACTTTAAAAGACTCTAAAATTAATTTATATACTGATTCTTGTTATATTAAAGGACTATTTCCTCATATTGAAACAGGTACCATCCCGGTTAACAAAACTACAATTTTGGAACTATTAACTCAATTGCAGCAACTAATTAATAACAGAAAGGAACAGTTTTTTGTGGGCCATATTAGGTCTTATTCTGGCCTCCCAGGACCTTTGCACCATGGCAATCAATTAGCTGACATATAAGTCTACTGTATATGCTGCAGAGAAGGCTCAACTTTCTCATAAAATTCATCATCAGAATGCTACTGCCTTACGTTATCAGTTTCACTTACCTAGAGAAATGGCTAGACAAATCATTAAGAATTGTCCAGCTTGTCCAACTTTTGTTCCAGCTCTAGGAGGAGTTAACCCTGGAGGACTAAAACCAAATGTGCTATGGCAAATGGATGTGACTCACTTTCCCAGCTTTGGAAAATTTTCTTATTTGCATGTTACCGTGGATACATTTTCTTGGGTTATTTTAGCTTCAGCAAGAACTGGAGAAGCCTACAAGGACGTGGCACAACACTTATTCTTTTGATTTTCACAGCTAGGTATGCCAAAGCAACTGAAAACTGACAACGGTCCTGCATATACATCCAAATCTTTCCAACAATTTTGTTCACAATTTAATATGTCTCATTCCATAGGAATTCCTTACAATCTGCAAGGTCAAGCCATAGTTGAAAGAGCTCACCAAACTTTAAAAAGTCAAATAATTAAATTGCAAGAGGGGGAGTACAAGTATCGTTCTCCTCACCATAGCTTAAATCATGCTTTATTCATTGTTAACCATTTAAGTTTGGACTCTTCAGGCTATTCAGCTATGGCTAGACATCGGAATCCAGAAGGAAGTATAAAACCTTTGGTAAAATGGAAGGATCTTCTTACAGGACAATGGAGAGGGCCAGAACTGTTGCTAATGAGTGGGAGGGGCTATGCTTGTGGTTTCCCCCAGGATGAGCCATCTCCTACTTTTACCCCTGATTGACTTGTGTGAAATATCTCCATTAATTTGCCAACCACGGCAAGTGGCAAGGATCGGCCCGATTCAGAGGAATGAAGCACATGATGCACTTCATGCCAACCACCTGCAAGAGGAGCTGTCCTCTTTACTTTGAATGAGTCACCATCTGCAGAGCGAAATGGAATGGAATGGAGAGGATTGGAATGGAGTGGAATGGAATGGAGAGGTCTAATGGAGGGATATGGAATAGAATGAAGAGGGATTGAAATGAATGGAGATAAATGGAATGAAATGAAATGTAAAGGGAGAAATGCAATGTAATGGAAGGAATGGAATTGAATGGAATGGAAAGGAATGGAATAGAGAGGAATAAAATGGAAAAAATGGGATAAAATGGAATGGGGAGGAATGAAATGGAATGGAATAGAGTGGAATGGAATGAAATGGAGAGGAATGGAATGGAGTGGAATGGAATGGAATGGAATTGAGAAGAATGGAAAGGATTGGAGTGTAATGAAATGGAATAGAATTGAGAGAAATGGAATGGAATGGAATGGAGTGGAATGGAATGGAATGGAATGAATTGGAATGGAATGGAATGGAATGAATGGAATGGAATTGAAAGGAATGGAGATAAATGGTGGGGAATGGAGAATAATGGAATAGAGCAGAATAGAACGGAATGGAGATGAATGGAATGGAATGGAGAGAAATGGAATGGAATTAAAAGGAATGGAGAAAAATGGAATGGAAAGAAATGGAGTACAGAGGAATGAAGAAGAATGAAATGAAGAGGGATGGGATGGGATGCAATGGAGAGAAATGCAATGGAATGGAGAGAAAAGAAATGGAATGAAGAGAACTGGAATGGAATGGAATGTACAGGAATGGAATGGAATGCAGAGTAATGGAATGTGAGATGAATGGAATGGAGAGGTATGGAATGGAATAGAGAGGGATGGAATGGAGAATAATGGAATGGAGAGGAATGGAATAGAGAGGATTAGAATGAAAAGGAATGGAATGGAATGGAATGGAGGGAAATGAAACAATCAATGGAAAATAGAGGAATGGATTGGAGAGAAATGGAATGGAAAGGAGTGAAATGGATTGCAATGAAATGGAATCGGAGGAAAGTATTGTAATGGAAGGGAATGGAATGAAATGGAGAGGAATGGATTGGAGAGGAATGGAATGAATAGGAAAGGAATGGAATGGAAATGAATGGAGAGAAATGGAATGCAATAGAGAGGAATGGAGAGAAATGGAATAAAATGGAATGGAATCTAGAGGAATGAAGAGTAAAGGAGAGGGATGGAATGGAATGGAATTAAGAGAAATCCATCGGAATGGAGAGGGATGGAATGGAATTCAGAGGAATGGAATGGAATGGAGAGAAATAGAATGGAATGGAGAGAAAAGAAATGGAATGAAGAGAAATCAAAAGGAATGAAATGGAATGTACAGGAATGGAATGGAATGTAGAGTAATGTAATGTGAGAGGAATGAAATGGAGAGGTATGGAATGGAATGGAGAGAAATGAAATGGAATCATTGGAAAATAAAGGAATGGAATGGAAAGGAATGGAAGGGAAAGGAGCGAAATGGATTGCAATGAAATGGAATCGGAGGAAAGTGTTGTAATGGAAAGGAATTAAATGCAATGGACAGGAATGGATTGGAGAGGAATGGAATGAATAGGAATGGAATGGATTGGAAATGAATGGAGAGAAATGGAATGCAATCGAATGGAATGGAGAGAAATGGAATGGAATCGAGAGGAATGAAGAGTAAAGAAGAAGGATGGAATGTAATGGAATGGAATTCAGAGAAATCGATTGGAATGGAGAGGAATGGATTGCAACTCAGAGGAATGGAATGGAATGGAATGGAATGGAATGGAATGGAGAATGGAAAGGAATGGACCGGATTGAGAGGAATGGAAAGGAATGGAAAGGAATGGAGAGAATGTAAGAGGATTGTAATGTAATGGAATGCAGAGAAATAAAGTGAATGGAGCGGAATGTAAATGAATGGAGAGGATTGTAAGGGAGAAGAATAAAATGGAATGGAGTGTAAAGGATTAGAAAGAAAAGGAATGAGAGAAGAATGGAATAGAATGGATTGCAAAGGAGAGGAATGGAATGGAATGGAGAGAAATGGAATGGAAAGGAAAGGACAGAATAGAGTGGAGAGTAATGGATTGAAATGAAATGGAATGGCATGTAGAGGAATGGAATGGAATGTAGAGGAATGGAATGAAATGTAGAGTAATGGAATGTAATCGAGAGGAATGGAAGGGAGACGTATGGAATGGAATAAAGAAGAATGGTATGGAAAGAAGAATGGAATGAAGAGCAATGGAATAGAGAGGAATAGAATGGAAGGAAATGGAATGGAATGGAGAGAAATGGAATGCAAAGGAGAGAAACGGAATGGAATGGAGAGGAGTGGAATGGAGAGGAATGGAATGGTGAGGTATGGAATGGAGTGGCATGGAATGGAAAGGAGAGGAAAGGAATTAAATAGAGAGTGGTGCAATGGAATTAAATGAAATGGAGAGGTTTGTTATGGAATGGATGCATATTGAATGCACTGGAATGGATAAGCATGAAATAGAGAGGAATAGAATGGAAAGGAATGTAGAATGGAAAGGAGTGCAATGGAATGGAATGGAATGGAACAGAGAGGAATGGAATAGAGAGGAATGGAATGGAATGCAATGGAATACAGAGGAATGGAGAGGAAAGGAATGGATGGAATTCAGAGTAATGGTTTGCAATGGGGAGGAATGTGATGGAATGGAGAGAAATGGAATGGAATGGAAAGGAATGGAATGGAAAAGAATGGAATGGAGAGGAATGGAATGGAATGGAATGCAGAGCAATGGAATAGAGCAATGGAATGAAATAGAATGGAGAGGTATGGAATGGCATGAGAAGAATGGAATGGAATGGAGAGGATTGGAATTGAATGATGTGAAATGAAACAAATTGGAATGGAGAAAAATGGAGAGGAATGGAATGGAATGGAATGGAATGGAGAGGAATGGAATGGAATGGAATGGAGAGGAATGGAATGGAAAGGAGAGGAATGGAATGGAAGGGAATGCAATGGAGAGGAATTTAAAGGAATGGAATGGAGAGGAATGGAATGGAATGGAATCAGTGTAATGGAGAGGTATTAAATGGAAAGGAGAGGAATGGAGAGTAATGCAATGGAATTAAATGATATGGAGAGATTTGTTATTGAATGGACGGGTATTGAAGTCACTGGAATTGACAGGAATGGAATGTACAGGAATGGAGAGTGATGGAATGGAATGCAATGGAGTACAGAGGAATGAAAAGGAATAGAATGGAGAGGAATGGAATGGAATGGAGAGGAAAGGAATGGAGAAGAATGGAATGAATGGAATGGAGAGGAATGGAATGGAATGGAATGGAATTGAGAAGAATGTAATGTAACAGAATTGAGAGGAATGAAGAGCAAAGGAGTGGTATGGAGAGGTATAGAATGTAATGTAATGGAATCAAATATAATTTAGAGGAATAAATTCGAATGGAGAGGAAAGGAATCGAATGAAGTCTAATGGAATGGAATGGAAGTGAATGAGGACAATGGAACAAAATGGAGATGTTTTGGAAAGGAATGGAGAGGAATGGAAAGGAATGGAGAAGATCTGAATTGAATGGCATGAAAGGGAATGGAATGGAAAAAAGAGGAATGGAATGGACTAGAAAGGAGTGATATGGAGAGGAATTAAGGGGAATGGAGAGGAATGGAATGGAGAGGAATAGAAAGGAATGGATTGCAAAGGAGAGGAATGGAATTGAATGGAGAGGAATGGAATGGAAAGGAAAGGACGATTAGAGTGGAGAGGAATGGAATGGAATGAATTGAAATGGGATGGAATGACATGTAAGGAATGGAATGGAATGTAGAGGAATGGAATGAAATGTAGAGTAATGGGATGTAATCAAGAGGAATGGACAGGATACGTATGGAATGGAATGGAGTGGAATGGCATTGAATGGAGAAGAATGGAATGAAGAGCAATGGAATAAAGAGTAGTAGAATGGAATGGAATGGAATGGAGAGAAATGGAATGGAGAGAAATGGAATGGAGAGGATTGGAATGGAGCGGAATGGAATGGCGAGGTATGGAATGAAGGGTTATGGAATGGAAAGGAGAGAAAGGAATGAAATGGAGAGTAATGCAATGAAATGAAGTGAAATGGAGAGGTTTGTTATGGCATGGATTGGTATT